>NC_142832.1:4471173-4578723 GCF_057945365.1 Rhopilema esculentum | reverse complement strand
CCTCTCCCCCTTGAAACAATGTTGAATAACAACAGTTTCAAAGCTTGAAATTCGTCCAATGTCAGTTTATCAGCTAGGGTAAGTAATAGTCTTTTCAGCCAACATTGTTTTTGGGGGGAGGGGGGATATATCTGTATCTTACAGCCGGAAACCTTTATTTCTTCAAAATCTTTCATTGGTCACAGGGTGTTCCAAGGACTTTTGTCAAGGATTGTCTGACAAATATTTTTGAAGCAGTGCATTTGAGATCAAGCAATTAGTTCCAATCTGAGGTTTTCCATGCCGCTGATTTCAGTGGTGGTGTTTTTTTTTCAATATCTAGTCCACTTCATAACATAATTGTCTATCTACTCTAAAAATATTGGTTTCATACGTAAAATAAAGCAAAATTAGAAATTATTTGTATTCTGAAAATTTGTTGCATCTACCTAAAGAAGGGAGGTCACTTTTTGAAACCGAGGCCAATTTGGTTGACGGTTGAGGGAGTAAAAGTTGAAATTCTTTAATTATGATTACATATGTCTTCAGATAGTCAAAATGGCTAACTCCAGTAGCAACGCAGATCCTCAAAAAATTGGGGGCAGAGACGTAAGAAAAGTTTATCTGATAACATACAGTAGCGCTAACACTGAAGTTTATGATAGAGAAAAATTCTCTGATATGATCGTGAAATGTTTTGAGGCAGTAACGACAGCAAAAATTTCCCAATGGGCATGTTGCATGGAGCAGCACAAAGTAAACGGCTACCATTTCCACATGTGCATTTTGTTGGACAAATTACAGAGATGGCTAAAAGTGAAAAATTATGTCCAACAAAAGTATGGTATTGTCATTAATTTTTCTGGTCACACAGGCTATCATACAGCATTCAATTATGTTGTCAAGGAGGATAGTAGTTTCATTACCAGCAGCAATCACCCTGAAACTGTTTCTTCTCCAAAAACGAGCAAGGCAACAAGGAAAAAAGCTGCAAAAAACCCTTCAAAGGAAAAGAAGCTGAAGTCAAAGCGTCTTTCAAACTTTGATGTCGCCAATATTATAGTTGAAAATAAGCTGCGATCGCGTTTAGATGTTCTTGTTCGGGCTAAGTCCAGTTTTGAAAAGGGTGACAGAAGGTTGTACGAGTTTGTCCTGAACAGAGGCGATAAAAAGCTGAATGATCTTCTGGACACCGTATGGGAGTTGGAGACTGCCAAGGAGAAGCAAGAAAGGGCTTCTATGTCTAGAATAGACATCCTTAAGGAGCAGCTTAGCGTTGGGTGCACCTGTGAAGGCCAGTGGCTCGAGTGTGCTCTCCAAATCCTTGACAAAAATTGCATCGATAGGTCTGTGTTTGCAAATGCCATTGTCAAACTGCTTGTTATGGGTCGTGGCAAGGGCCGTAATATTTACATTACTGGCCCCGCCAACTGTGGCAAGACTTTCATCTTAGACCCCTTAGAGTGGTGTACGATAGCTTTCTGTCCCCAGCTACTTGCTCGTATGCATGGCTTGGAGTTGAGAACAAGGAGGTTATATTCCTCAACGATTTTCGTTGGTCTCCCGTTATACTTCCTTGGGCTGACATGCTGCTGTTGCTTGAAGGCCATGTGGTACATTTTGCTGCACCCAAAACCAACTACAGCAAGGACATCGAGTTCACGAGGGACACTCCAGTGTTTGCTACTGCCAAGGCCCCCATCTCCTTTATCAAAGGCTCGGTAATGGATGATCGTGAAACAGAAATGATGTCTGTTCGCTGGCGCATATTTACGTTCAGGCATCAGTTTTCTTTGGAAGAGCAGAAGACAGTCTCCCCATGTGGCCATTGTTTTGCAAAAATGCTCTTGGAATAACAATGATTTCCAGACGCTCCTTCCTAGAGAAGCTGCCCCGTACAAAGCGAAATGGTACTCGGGCAGCCAAACGACAACGGTTTACCATTGCATTTCCCCCTTGAATTTCTTGTTTATATGACAGTTTTAAAATAATTCCCCGAAAAAAGTGGTACACTATGATGTACATTCTAAAGACAAAAAAAAACCATTCTCGCGTTTGCCTATTCGAGTGTAATTGAAAGAAATCACCACGGTTTACCATTTTCCATCTAAGAACAGGAACAGTTAAGATTCATTTTTTTTCAAAAATGGTAAACCGTGAACATTTTTGGCTAAATCTCAAAATTTATCAATCCAGTTTCGTAGAAACTTATCAGCCTTGTGGTACGTTGTAATGTACCTCCTTTGCGGAAACTACCGAAATATACCTGCAACCTGTTATTTTTTATAAGCTTTTTTAAAATGGTAAACCGTGATGGTAAACCGTGGCCAAGAGCATTTTTCCAATCCAATTCAACTCTATCACTTTTTATTACGTAAGCAATGGACGTTATCCAGAACTTTGAACAACAATACTAATTAGTCAGTTATAAAGGGCTTTTTGAAAATTTTTGCTGATAAACAATAAGCAATAAATTCAGATGAACTGCTAGTATGAGTATTTTAAAATAATCTTCAAACACGCAGCTTACGGAGGAGCTGCCAAACACTACAGAGAAACAAATCCATAGAGAACAAAAGCAATTTCAAAGCTGCAGTTCAAATTTTATGATACATAAGTTAGAAACTTTCATACAAAAAAACACTTTTAAGTTTTTTTGAATTAGTATTTAGTTCTATATCCATCATTTATGGCTAGAGTGCTCAAACGATCATGCATGCTTCGAATAGTTCTATCTATAACAGTTACATCAAAGTCACTAAATGCCTGCAAAACTCTTCCTTTAAAAGTCTGAAAGTCCTCTTTCACGATTTTTCCTCTCAACGCCTCCTGTCGCAAATTACATTTTATAATATTAAATAAATTTTCAATAGGATTCAAGTCCGGTGATCTTGCTGGTATCTCAACAAGTTCAGCACCCACTTCTTCTAAAGCATCGCTTGCCAATTTGCTCCTTTGACTGGGGTCATTGTCCATAACGAATAACAGTTTTTCCTTCTTTTCATCGCTGCACATTCTCTGAGAGTGCTGTCCAATGTCTCATGCACAAATTTTGCGAACCACCGGGCGTTCATCTTCTCGTACTCCTCCGCAACAACAACCCCTGCCGAATAGGAAACACCAACCAACAAATGTAGTGTACGCCCTCCAGGCAAGTTCTTCGATCCTTTACTTGTAAACACAAGGCCCTCTTTTTTTGTTCTCCACACTCGTCCCCTTGGGCACAAAGCGTCGTTATACGGATTTTGTTTGTGATGGAATGAAACTCCGTCCAGATACATCAAAACATCGTCCGTCCAAAAATTTCTGTCATGTTTCTTTAAAGCATCCCTGGCATATGATACTCTCTTCCTCCTATCCTTAGCTGACAGTATACCCTTCTTTCTAGGATTCAGAAACCTATATCCAGCATCATGCAGAGCTCTTACCAAAGTCCTGTAGCTAACATGTGTGATCTGGCATTCCTTTGCTACATCCATCACTCTGACGTTTCCATTTGTTTCTCGCATCTTCTTGAAAGTCCTAAGAAACCTTGCCTTGTCTCTTTTGCTCATCAGTGGTGGTCTACCTGTCCTCTTATTCTCTTGTTTAGTTGAAGGCCCCTCCTTACAAATACGGACCACACTTGAAACAGAAATCTTGCAATGTTCCGCTATTTTTCGAAACGACAAAGACCTTCCCTTTCGCAAGTAGCAAGCCAACGCTCTCTCTCTGTCGCTAATTTTGCTATGAAACACCATGTTTGTTAAAGAGCAACTCAACAACTGCTTTTGATACTATAGTCAATTTCGTTTTTATTTCTTAGCTTATCGTTTAATTATACAACACCGACACAGTGAGAAACAGGAAGGTTTCCGCCATTGACATTCCAAAAATTCTATCTTGGAGACATTTTCACACGTACATGTGCTTTGAACAGCAATTGCAATACTTAATTTTCCTGTTTTTCATCTTTTGTTTTTTCCCTTGCAAGTCTGGTGAATTTTCAATATCTAATTTCGAAAAAAACAGAGCAGAATTTGAAGAATTCAAGTAAACAAGTGAATAATAATCATAATATCTCTAAAATTCGAAAAATAGCTAAATTAGGCCAATTCCATTTTAAATATCAAATTTTTTTCGACGCCAATGAAATCAGCGCTACCAAGAACCCCTACCCCCATAACATTGATTTTCATGCAACTAACGGTTTAAAAAAAAGCGCTCAGACAATCCTTGCCAAAAGTCTTGGTACACCAAGCTAAAATTTCGCATAAATTCAGTAGCATCCCCCTCTCCCCCTTGAAACAATGTTGAATAACAACAGTTTCAAAGCTTGAAATTCGTCCAATGTCAGTTTATCAGCTAGGGTAAGTAATAGTCTTTTCAGCCAACATTGTTTTTGGGGGGAGGGGGGATATATCTGTATCTTACAGCCGGAAACCTTTATTTCTTCAAAATCTTTCATTGGTCACAGGGTGTTCCAAGGACTTTTGTCAAGGATTGTCTGACAAATATTTTTGAAGCAGTGCATTTGAGATCAAGCAATTAGTTCCAATCTGAGGTTTTCCATGCCGCTGATTTCAGTGGTGGTGTTTTTTTTTCAATATCTAGTCCACTTCATAACATAATTGTCTATCTACTCTAAAAATATTGGTTTCATACGTAAAATAAAGCAAAATTAGAAATTATTTGTATTCTGAAAATTTGTTGCATCTACCTAAAGAAGGGAGGTCACTTTTTGAAACCGAGGCCAATTTGGTTGACGGTTGAGGGAGTAAAAGTTGAAATTCTTTAATTATGATTACATATGTCTTCAGATAGTCAAAATGGCTAACTCCAGTAGCAACGCAGATCCTCAAAAAATTGGGGGCAGAGACGTAAGAAAAGTTTATCTGATAACATACAGTAGCGCTAACACTGAAGTTTATGATAGAGAAAAATTCTCTGATATGATCGTGAAATGTTTTGAGGCAGTAACGACAGCAAAAATTTCCCAATGGGCATGTTGCATGGAGCAGCACAAAGTAAACGGCTACCATTTCCACATGTGCATTTTGTTGGACAAATTACAGAGATGGCTAAAAGTGAAAAATTATGTCCAACAAAAGTATGGTATTGTCATTAATTTTTCTGGTCACACAGGCTATCATACAGCATTCAATTATGTTGTCAAGGAGGATAGTAGTTTCATTACCAGCAGCAATCACCCTGAAACTGTTTCTTCTCCAAAAACGAGCAAGGCAACAAGGAAAAAAGCTGCAAAAAAACCCTTCAAAGGAAAAGAAGCTGAAGTCAAAGCGTCTTTCAAACTTTGATGTCGCCAATATTATAGTTGAAAATAAGCTGCGATCGCGTTTAGATGTTCTTGTTCGGGCTAAGTCCAGTTTTGAAAAGGGTGACAGAAGGTTGTACGAGTTTGTCCTGAACAGAGGCGATAAAAAGCTGAATGATCTTCTGGACACCGTATGGGAGTTGGAGACTGCCAAGGAGAAGCAAGAAAGGGCTTCTATGTCTAGAATAGACATCCTTAAGGAGCAGCTTAGCGTTGGGTGCACCTGTGAAGGCCAGTGGCTCGAGTGTGCTCTCCAAATCCTTGACAAAAATTGCATCGATAGGTCTGTGTTTGCAAATGCCATTGTCAAACTGCTTGTTATGGGTCGTGGCAAGGGCCGTAATATTTACATTACTGGCCCCGCCAACTGTGGCAAGACTTTCATCTTAGACCCCCTTAGAGTGGTGTACGATAGCTTTCTGTCCCCAGCTACTTGCTCGTATGCATGGCTTGGAGTTGAGAACAAGGAGGTTATATTCCTCAACGATTTTCGTTGGTCTCCCGTTATACTTCCTTGGGCTGACATGCTGCTGTTGCTTGAAGGCCATGTGGTACATTTTGCTGCACCCAAAACCAACTACAGCAAGGACATCGAGTTCACGAGGGACACTCCAGTGTTTGCTACTGCCAAGGCCCCCATCTCCTTTATCAAAGGCTCGGTAATGGATGATCGTGAAACAGAAATGATGTCTGTTCGCTGGCGCATATTTACGTTCAGGCATCAGTTTTCTTTGGAAGAGCAGAAGACAGTCTCCCCATGTGGCCATTGTTTTGCAAAAATGCTCTTGGAATAACAATGATTTCCAGACGCTCCTTCCTAGAGAAGCTGCCCCGTACAAAGCGAAATGGTACTCGGGCAGCCAAACGACAACGGTTTACCATTGCATTTCCCCCTTGAATTTCTTGTTTATATGACAGTTTTAAAATAATTCCCCGAAAAAAGTGGTACACTATGATGTACATTCTAAAGACAAAAAAAAACCATTCTCGCGTTTGCCTATTCGAGTGTAATTGAAAGAAATCACCACGGTTTACCATTTTCCATCTAAGAACAGGAACAGTTAAGATTCATTTTTTTCAAAAATGGTAAACCGTGAACATTTTTGGCTAAATCTCAAATTTATCAATCCAGTTTCGTAGAAACTTATCAGCCTTGTGGTACGTTGTAATGTACCTCCTTTGCGGAAACTACCGAAATATACCTGCAACCTGTTATTTTTTATAAGCTTTTTTAAAATGGTAAACCGTGATGGTAAACCGTGGCCAAGAGCATTTTTCCAATCCAATTCAACTCTATCACTTTTTATTACGTAAGCAATGGACGTTATCCAGAACTTTGAACAACAATACTAATTAGTCAGTTATAAAGGGCTTTTTGAAAATTTTTGCTGATAAACAATAAGCAATAAATTCAGATGAACTGCTAGTATGAGTATTTTAAAATAATCTTCAAACACGCAGCTTACGGAGGAGCTGCCAAACACTACAGAGAAACAAATCCATAGAGAACAAAAGCAATTTCAAAGCTGCAGTTCAAATTTTATGATACATAAGTTAGAAACTTTCATACAAAAAACACTTTTAAGTTTTTTTGAATTAGTATTTAGTTCTATATCCATCATTTATGGCTAGAGTGCTCAAACGATCATGCATGCTTCGAATAGTTCTATCTATAACAGTTACATCAAAGTCACTAAATGCCTGCAAAACTCTTCCTTTAAAAGTCTGAAAGTCCTCTTTCACGATTTTTCCTCTCAACGCCTCCTGTCGCAAATTACATTTTATAATATTAAATAAATTTTCAATAGGATTCAAGTCCGGTGATCTTGCTGGTATCTCAACAAGTTCAGCACCCACTTCTTCTAAAGCATCGCTTGCCAATTTGCTCCTTTGACTGGGGTCATTGTCCATAACGAATAACAGTTTTTCCTTCTTTTTCATCGCTGCACATTCTCTGAGAGTGCTGTCCAATGTCTCATGCACAAATTTTGCGAACCACCGGGCGTTCATCTTCTCGTACTCCTCCGCAACAACAACCCCTGCCGAATAGGAAACACCAACCAACAAATGTAGTGTACGCCCTCCAGGCAAGTTCTTCGATCCTTTACTTGTAAACACAAGGCCCTCTTTTTTTGTTCTCCACACTCGTCCCCTTGGGCACAAAGCGTCGTTATACGGATTTTGTTTGTGATGGAATGAAACTCCGTCCAGATACATCAAAACATCGTCCGTCCAAAAATTTCTGTCATGTTTCTTTAAAGCATCCCTGGCATATGATACTCTCTTCCTCCTATCCTTAGCTGACAGTATACCCTTCTTTCTAGGATTCAGAAACCTATATCCAGCATCATGCAGAGCTCTTACCAAAGTCCTGTAGCTAACATGTGTGATCTGGCATTCCTTTGCTACATCCATCACTCTGACGTTTCCATTTGTTTCTCGCATCTTCTTGAAAGTCCTAAGAAACCTTGCCTTGTCTCTTTTGCTCATCAGTGGTGGTCTACCTGTCCTCTTATTCTCTTGTTTAGTTGAAGGCCCCTCCTTACAAATACGGACCACACTTGAAACAGAAATCTTGCAATGTTCCGCTATTTTTCGAAACGACAAAGACCTTCCCTTTCGCAAGTAGCAAGCCAACGCTCTCTCTCTGTCGCTAATTTTGCTATGAAACACCATGTTTGTTAAAGAGCAACTCAACAACTGCTTTTGATACTATAGTCAATTTCGTTTTTATTTCTTAGCTTATCGTTTAATTATACAACACCGACACAGTGAGAAACAGGAAGGTTTCCGCCATTGACATTCCAAAAATTCTATCTTGGAGACATTTTCACACGTACATGTGCTTTGAACAGCAATTGCAATACTTAATTTTCCTGTTTTTCATCTTTTGTTTTTTCCCTTGCAAGTCTGGTGAATTTTCAATATCTAATTTCGAAAAAAACAGAGCAGAATTTGAAGAATTCAAGTAAACAAGTGAATAATAATCATAATATCTCTAAAATTCGAAAAATAGCTAAATTAGGCCAATTCCATTTTAAATATCAAATTTTTTTCGACGCCAATGAAATCAGCGCTACCAAGAACCCCTACCCCCATAACATTGATTTTCATGCAACTAACGGTTTAAAAAAAAGCGCTCAGACAATCCTTGCCAAAAGTCTTGGTACACCAAGCTAAAATTTCGCATAAATTCAGTAGCATCCCCCTCTCCCCCTTGAAACAATGTTGAATAACAACAGTTTCAAAGCTTGAAATTCGTCCAATGTCAGTTTATCAGCTAGGGTAAGTAATAGTCTTTTCAGCCAACATTGTTTTTGGGGGGAGGGGGGATATATCTGTATCTTACAGCCGGAAACCTTTATTTCTTCAAAATCTTTCATTGGTCACAGGGTGTTCCAAGGACTTTTGTCAAGGATTGTCTGACAAATATTTTTGAAGCAGTGCATTTGAGATCAAGCAATTAGTTCCAATCTGAGGTTTTCCATGCCGCTGATTTCAGTGGTGGTGTTTTTTTTTCAATATCTAGTCCACTTCATAACATAATTGTCTATCTACTCTAAAAATATTGGTTTCATACGTAAAATAAAGCAAAATTAGAAATTATTTGTATTCTGAAAATTTGTTGCATCTACCTAAAGAAGGGAGGTCACTTTTTGAAACCGAGGCCAATTTGGTTGACGGTTGAGGGAGTAAAAGTTGAAATTCTTTAATTATGATTACATATGTCTTCAGATAGTCAAAATGGCTAACTCCAGTAGCAACGCAGATCCTCAAAAAATTGGGGGCAGAGACGTAAGAAAAGTTTATCTGATAACATACAGTAGCGCTAACACTGAAGTTTATGATAGAGAAAAATTCTCTGATATGATCGTGAAATGTTTTGAGGCAGTAACGACAGCAAAAATTTCCCAATGGGCATGTTGCATGGAGCAGCACAAAGTAAACGGCTACCATTTCCACATGTGCATTTTGTTGGACAAATTACAGAGATGGCTAAAAGTGAAAAATTATGTCCAACAAAAGTATGGTATTGTCATTAATTTTTCTGGTCACACAGGCTATCATACAGCATTCAATTATGTTGTCAAGGAGGATAGTAGTTTCATTACCAGCAGCAATCACCCTGAAACTGTTTCTTCTCCAAAAACGAGCAAGGCAACAAGGAAAAAAGCTGCAAAAAACCCTTCAAAGGAAAAGAAGCTGAAGTCAAAGCGTCTTTCAAACTTTGATGTCGCCAATATTATAGTTGAAAATAAGCTGCGATCGCGTTTAGATGTTCTTGTTCGGGCTAAGTCCAGTTTTGAAAAGGGTGACAGAAGGTTGTACGAGTTTGTCCTGAACAGAGGCGATAAAAAGCTGAATGATCTTCTGGACACCGTATGGGAGTTGGAGACTGCCAAGGAGAAGCAAGAAAGGGCTTCTATGTCTAGAATAGACATCCTTAAGGAGCAGCTTAGCGTTGGGTGCACCTGTGAAGGCCAGTGGCTCGAGTGTGCTCTCCAAATCCTTGACAAAAATTGCATCGATAGGTCTGTGTTTGCAAATGCCATTGTCAAACTGCTTGTTATGGGTCGTGGCAAGGGCCGTAATATTTACATTACTGGCCCCGCCAACTGTGGCAAGACTTTCATCTTAGACCCCCTTAGAGTGGTGTACGATAGCTTTCTGTCCCCAGCTACTTGCTCGTATGCATGGCTTGGAGTTGAGAACAAGGAGGTTATATTCCTCAACGATTTTCGTTGGTCTCCCGTTATACTTCCTTGGGCTGACATGCTGCTGTTGCTTGAAGGCCATGTGGTACATTTTGCTGCACCCAAAACCAACTACAGCAAGGACATCGAGTTCACGAGGGACACTCCAGTGTTTGCTACTGCCAAGGCCCCCATCTCCTTTATCAAAGGCTCGGTAATGGATGATCGTGAAACAGAAATGATGTCTGTTCGCTGGCGCATATTTACGTTCAGGCATCAGTTTTCTTTGGAAGAGCAGAAGACAGTCTCCCCATGTGGCCATTGTTTTGCAAAAATGCTCTTGGAATAACAATGATTTCCAGACGCTCCTTCCTAGAGAAGCTGCCCCGTACAAAGCGAAATGGTACTCGGGCAGCCAAACGACAACGGTTTACCATTGCATTTCCCCCTTGAATTTCTTGTTTATATGACAGTTTTAAAATAATTCCCCGAAAAAAGTGGTACACTATGATGTACATTCTAAAGACAAAAAAAAACCATTCTCGCGTTTGCCTATTCGAGTGTAATTGAAAGAAATCACCACGGTTTACCATTTTCCATCTAAGAACAGGAACAGTTAAGATTCATTTTTTTCAAAAATGGTAAACCGTGAACATTTTTGGCTAAATCTCAAAATTTATCAATCCAGTTTCGTAGAAACTTATCAGCCTTGTGGTACGTTGTAATGTACCTCCTTTGCGGAAACTACCGAAATATACCTGCAACCTGTTATTTTTTATAAGCTTTTTTAAAATGGTAAACCGTGATGGTAAACCGTGGCCAAGAGCATTTTTCCAATCCAATTCAACTCTATCACTTTTTATTACGTAAGCAATGGACGTTATCCAGAACTTTGAACAACAATACTAATTAGTCAGTTATAAAGGGCTTTTTGAAAATTTTTGCTGATAAACAATAAGCAATAAATTCAGATGAACTGCTAGTATGAGTATTTTAAAATAATCTTCAAACACGCAGCTTACGGAGGAGCTGCCAAACACTACAGAGAAACAAATCCATAGAGAACAAAAGCAATTTCAAAGCTGCAGTTCAAATTTTATGATACATAAGTTAGAAACTTTCATACAAAAAAACACTTTTAAGTTTTTTTGAATTAGTATTTAGTTCTATATCCATCATTTATGGCTAGAGTGCTCAAACGATCATGCATGCTTCGAATAGTTCTATCTATAACAGTTACATCAAAGTCACTAAATGCCTGCAAAACTCTTCCTTTAAAAGTCTGAAAGTCCTCTTTCACGATTTTTCCTCTCAACGCCTCCTGTCGCAAATTACATTTTATAATATTAAATAAATTTTCAATAGGATTCAAGTCCGGTGATCTTGCTGGTATCTCAACAAGTTCAGCACCCACTTCTTCTAAAGCATCGCTTGCCAATTTGCTCCTTTGACTGGGGTCATTGTCCATAACGAATAACAGTTTTTCCTTCTTTTTCATCGCTGCACATTCTCTGAGAGTGCTGTCCAATGTCTCATGCACAAATTTTGCGAACCACCGGGCGTTCATCTTCTCGTACTCCTCCGCAACAACAACCCCTGCCGAATAGGAAACACCAACCAACAAATGTAGTGTACGCCCTCCAGGCAAGTTCTTCGATCCTTTACTTGTAAACACAAGGCCCTCTTTTTTTGTTCTCCACACTCGTCCCCTTGGGCACAAAGCGTCGTTATACGGATTTTGTTTGTGATGGAATGAAACTCCGTCCAGATACATCAAAACATCGTCCGTCCAAAAATTTCTGTCATGTTTCTTTAAAGCATCCCTGGCATATGATACTCTCTTCCTCCTATCCTTAGCTGACAGTATACCCTTCTTTCTAGGATTCAGAAACCTATATCCAGCATCATGCAGAGCTCTTACCAAAGTCCTGTAGCTAACATGTGTGATCTGGCATTCCTTTGCTACATCCATCACTCTGACGTTTCCATTTGTTTCTCGCATCTTCTTGAAAGTCCTAAGAAACCTTGCCTTGTCTCTTTTGCTCATCAGTGGTGGTCTACCTGTCCTCTTATTCTCTTGTTTAGTTGAAGGCCCCTCCTTACAAATACGGACCACACTTGAAACAGAAATCTTGCAATGTTCCGCTATTTTTCGAAACGACAAAGACCTTCCCTTTCGCAAGTAGCAAGCCAACGCTCTCTCTCTGTCGCTAATTTTGCTATGAAACACCATGTTTGTTAAAGAGCAACTCAACAACTGCTTTTGATACTATAGTCAATTTCGTTTTTATTTCTTAGCTTATCGTTTAATTATACAACACCGACACAGTGAGAAACAGGAAGGTTTCCGCCATTGACATTCCAAAAATTCTATCTTGGAGACATTTTCACACGTACATGTGCTTTGAACAGCAATTGCAATACTTAATTTTCCTGTTTTTCATCTTTTGTTTTTTCCCTTGCAAGTCTGGTGAATTTTCAATATCTAATTTCGAAAAAAACAGAGCAGAATTTGAAGAATTCAAGTAAACAAGTGAATAATAATCATAATATCTCTAAAATTCGAAAAATAGCTAAATTAGGCCAATTCCATTTTAAATATCAAATTTTTTTCGACGCCAATGAAATCAGCGCTACCAAGAACCCCTACCCCCATAACATTGATTTTCATGCAACTAACGGTTTAAAAAAAAGCGCTCAGACAATCCTTGCCAAAAGTCTTGGTACACCAAGCTAAAATTTCGCATAAATTCAGTAGCATCCCCCTCTCCCCCTTGAAACAATGTTGAATAACAACAGTTTCAAAGCTTGAAATTCGTCCAATGTCAGTTTATCAGCTAGGGTAAGTAATAGTCTTTTCAGCCAACATTGTTTTTGGGGGGAGGGGGGATATATCTGTATCTTACAGCCGGAAACCTTTATTTCTTCAAAATCTTTCATTGGTCACAGGGTGTTCCAAGGACTTTTGTCAAGGATTGTCTGACAAATATTTTTGAAGCAGTGCATTTGAGATCAAGCAATTAGTTCCAATCTGAGGTTTTCCATGCCGCTGATTTCAGTGGTGGTGTTTTTTTTTCAATATCTAGTCCACTTCATAACATAATTGTCTATCTACTCTAAAAATATTGGTTTCATACGTAAAATAAAGCAAAATTAGAAATTATTTGTATTCTGAAAATTTGTTGCATCTACCTAAAGAAGGGAGGTCACTTTTTGAAACCGAGGCCAATTTGGTTGACGGTTGAGGGAGTAAAAGTTGAAATTCTTTAATTATGATTACATATGTCTTCAGATAGTCAAAATGGCTAACTCCAGTAGCAACGCAGATCCTCAAAAAATTGGGGGCAGAGACGTAAGAAAAGTTTATCTGATAACATACAGTAGCGCTAACACTGAAGTTTATGATAGAGAAAAATTCTCTGATATGATCGTGAAATGTTTTGAGGCAGTAACGACAGCAAAAATTTCCCAATGGGCATGTTGCATGGAGCAGCACAAAGTAAACGGCTACCATTTCCACATGTGCATTTTGTTGGACAAATTACAGAGATGGCTAAAAGTGAAAAATTATGTCCAACAAAAGTATGGTATTGTCATTAATTTTTCTGGTCACACAGGCTATCATACAGCATTCAATTATGTTGTCAAGGAGGATAGTAGTTTCATTACCAGCAGCAATCACCCTGAAACTGTTTCTTCTCCAAAAACGAGCAAGGCAACAAGGAAAAAAGCTGCAAAAAACCCTTCAAAGGAAAAGAAGCTGAAGTCAAAGCGTCTTTCAAACTTTGATGTCGCCAATATTATAGTTGAAAATAAGCTGCGATCGCGTTTAGATGTTCTTGTTCGGGCTAAGTCCAGTTTTGAAAAGGGTGACAGAAGGTTGTACGAGTTTGTCCTGAACAGAGGCGATAAAAAGCTGAATGATCTTCTGGACACCGTATGGGAGTTGGAGACTGCCAAGGAGAAGCAAGAAAGGGCTTCTATGTCTAGAATAGACATCCTTAAGGAGCAGCTTAGCGTTGGGTGCACCTGTGAAGGCCAGTGGCTCGAGTGTGCTCTCCAAATCCTTGACAAAAATTGCATCGATAGGTCTGTGTTTGCAAATGCCATTGTCAAACTGCTTGTTATGGGTCGTGGCAAGGGCCGTAATATTTACATTACTGGCCCCGCCAACTGTGGCAAGACTTTCATCTTAGACCCCCTTAGAGTGGTGTACGATAGCTTTCTGTCCCCAGCTACTTGCTCGTATGCATGGCTTGGAGTTGAGAACAAGGAGGTTATATTCCTCAACGATTTTCGTTGGTCTCCCGTTATACTTCCTTGGGCTGACATGCTGCTGTTGCTTGAAGGCCATGTGGTACATTTTGCTGCACCCAAAACCAACTACAGCAAGGACATCGAGTTCACGAGGGACACTCCAGTGTTTGCTACTGCCAAGGCCCCCATCTCCTTTATCAAAGGCTCGGTAATGGATGATCGTGAAACAGAAATGATGTCTGTTCGCTGGCGCATATTTACGTTCAGGCATCAGTTTTCTTTGGAAGAGCAGAAGACAGTCTCCCCATGTGGCCATTGTTTTGCAAAAATGCTCTTGGAATAACAATGATTTCCAGACGCTCCTTCCTAGAGAAGCTGCCCCGTACAAAGCGAAATGGTACTCGGGCAGCCAAACGACAACGGTTTACCATTGCATTTCCCCCTTGAATTTCTTGTTTATATGACAGTTTTAAAATAATTCCCCGAAAAAAGTGGTACACTATGATGTACATTCTAAAGACAAAAAAAAACCATTCTCGCGTTTGCCTATTCGAGTGTAATTGAAAGAAATCACCACGGTTTACCATTTTCCATCTAAGAACAGGAACAGTTAAGATTCATTTTTTTCAAAAATGGTAAACCGTGAACATTTTTGGCTAAATCTCAAAATTTATCAATCCAGTTTCGTAGAAACTTATCAGCCTTGTGGTACGTTGTAATGTACCTCCTTTGCGGAAACTACCGAAATATACCTGCAACCTGTTATTTTTTATAAGCTTTTTTAAAATGGTAAACCGTGATGGTAAACCGTGGCCAAGAGCATTTTTCCAATCCAATTCAACTCTATCACTTTTTATTACGTAAGCAATGGACGTTATCCAGAACTTTGAACAACAATACTAATTAGTCAGTTATAAAGGGCTTTTTGAAAATTTTTGCTGATAAACAATAAGCAATAAATTCAGATGAACTGCTAGTATGAGTATTTTAAAATAATCTTCAAACACGCAGCTTACGGAGGAGCTGCCAAACACTACAGAGAAACAAATCCATAGAGAACAAAAGCAATTTCAAAGCTGCAGTTCAAATTTTATGATACATAAGTTAGAAACTTTCATACAAAAAAACACTTTTAAGTTTTTTTGAATTAGTATTTAGTTCTATATCCATCATTTATGGCTAGAGTGCTCAAACGATCATGCATGCTTCGAATAGTTCTATCTATAACAGTTACATCAAAGTCACTAAATGCCTGCAAAACTCTTCCTTTAAAAGTCTGAAAGTCCTCTTTCACGATTTTTCCTCTCAACGCCTCCTGTCGCAAATTACATTTTATAATATTAAATAAATTTTCAATAGGATTCAAGTCCGGTGATCTTGCTGGTATCTCAACAAGTTCAGCACCCACTTCTTCTAAAGCATCGCTTGCCAATTTGCTCCTTTGACTGGGGTCATTGTCCATAACGAATAACAGTTTTTCCTTCTTTTTCATCGCTGCACATTCTCTGAGAGTGCTGTCCAATGTCTCATGCACAAATTTTGCGAACCACCGGGCGTTCATCTTCTCGTACTCCTCCGCAACAACAACCCCTGCCGAATAGGAAACACCAACCAACAAATGTAGTGTACGCCCTCCAGGCAAGTTCTTCGATCCTTTACTTGTAAACACAAGGCCCTCTTTTTTTGTTCTCCACACTCGTCCCCTTGGGCACAAAGCGTCGTTATACGGATTTTGTTTGTGATGGAATGAAACTCCGTCCAGATACATCAAAACATCGTCCGTCCAAAAATTTCTGTCATGTTTCTTTAAAGCATCCCTGGCATATGATACTCTCTTCCTCCTATCCTTAGCTGACAGTATACCCTTCTTTCTAGGATTCAGAAACCTATATCCAGCATCATGCAGAGCTCTTACCAAAGTCCTGTAGCTAACATGTGTGATCTGGCATTCCTTTGCTACATCCATCACTCTGACGTTTCCATTTGTTTCTCGCATCTTCTTGAAAGTCCTAAGAAACCTTGCCTTGTCTCTTTTGCTCATCAGTGGTGGTCTACCTGTCCTCTTATTCTCTTGTTTAGTTGAAGGCCCCTCCTTACAAATACGGACCACACTTGAAACAGAAATCTTGCAATGTTCCGCTATTTTTCGAAACGACAAAGACCTTCCCTTTCGCAAGTAGCAAGCCAACGCTCTCTCTCTGTCGCTAATTTTGCTATGAAACACCATGTTTGTTAAAGAGCAACTCAACAACTGCTTTTGATACTATAGTCAATTTCGTTTTTATTTCTTAGCTTATCGTTTAATTATACAACACCGACACAGTGAGAAACAGGAAGGTTTCCGCCATTGACATTCCAAAAATTCTATCTTGGAGACATTTTCACACGTACATGTGCTTTGAACAGCAATTGCAATACTTAATTTTCCTGTTTTTCATCTTTTGTTTTTTCCCTTGCAAGTCTGGTGAATTTTCAATATCTAATTTCGAAAAAAACAGAGCAGAATTTGAAGAATTCAAGTAAACAAGTGAATAATAATCATAATATCTCTAAAATTCGAAAAATAGCTAAATTAGGCCAATTCCATTTTAAATATCAAATTTTTTTCGACGCCAATGAAATCAGCGCTACCAAGAACCCCTACCCCCATAACATTGATTTTCATGCAACTAACGGTTTAAAAAAAAGCGCTCAGACAATCCTTGCCAAAAGTCTTGGTACACCAAGCTAAAATTTCGCATAAATTCAGTAGCATCCCCCTCTCCCCCTTGAAACAATGTTGAATAACAACAGTTTCAAAGCTTGAAATTCGTCCAATGTCAGTTTATCAGCTAGGGTAAGTAATAGTCTTTTCAGCCAACATTGTTTTTGGGGGGAGGGGGGATATATCTGTATCTTACAGCCGGAAACCTTTATTTCTTCAAAATCTTTCATTGGTCACAGGGTGTTCCAAGGACTTTTGTCAAGGATTGTCTGACAAATATTTTTGAAGCAGTGCATTTGAGATCAAGCAATTAGTTCCAATCTGAGGTTTTCCATGCCGCTGATTTCAGTGGTGGTGTTTTTTTTTCAATATCTAGTCCACTTCATAACATAATTGTCTATCTACTCTAAAAATATTGGTTTCATACGTAAAATAAAGCAAAATTAGAAATTATTTGTATTCTGAAAATTTGTTGCATCTACCTAAAGAAGGGAGGTCACTTTTTGAAACCGAGGCCAATTTGGTTGACGGTTGAGGGAGTAAAAGTTGAAATTCTTTAATTATGATTACATATGTCTTCAGATAGTCAAAATGGCTAACTCCAGTAGCAACGCAGATCCTCAAAAAATTGGGGGCAGAGACGTAAGAAAAGTTTATCTGATAACATACAGTAGCGCTAACACTGAAGTTTATGATAGAGAAAAATTCTCTGATATGATCGTGAAATGTTTTGAGGCAGTAACGACAGCAAAAATTTCCCAATGGGCATGTTGCATGGAGCAGCACAAAGTAAACGGCTACCATTTCCACATGTGCATTTTGTTGGACAAATTACAGAGATGGCTAAAAGTGAAAAATTATGTCCAACAAAAGTATGGTATTGTCATTAATTTTTCTGGTCACACAGGCTATCATACAGCATTCAATTATGTTGTCAAGGAGGATAGTAGTTTCATTACCAGCAGCAATCACCCTGAAACTGTTTCTTCTCCAAAAACGAGCAAGGCAACAAGGAAAAAAGCTGCAAAAAACCCTTCAAAGGAAAAGAAGCTGAAGTCAAAGCGTCTTTCAAACTTTGATGTCGCCAATATTATAGTTGAAAATAAGCTGCGATCGCGTTTAGATGTTCTTGTTCGGGCTAAGTCCAGTTTTGAAAAGGGTGACAGAAGGTTGTACGAGTTTGTCCTGAACAGAGGCGATAAAAAGCTGAATGATCTTCTGGACACCGTATGGGAGTTGGAGACTGCCAAGGAGAAGCAAGAAAGGGCTTCTATGTCTAGAATAGACATCCTTAAGGAGCAGCTTAGCGTTGGGTGCACCTGTGAAGGCCAGTGGCTCGAGTGTGCTCTCCAAATCCTTGACAAAAATTGCATCGATAGGTCTGTGTTTGCAAATGCCATTGTCAAACTGCTTGTTATGGGTCGTGGCAAGGGCCGTAATATTTACATTACTGGCCCCGCCAACTGTGGCAAGACTTTCATCTTAGACCCCCTTAGAGTGGTGTACGATAGCTTTCTGTCCCCAGCTACTTGCTCGTATGCATGGCTTGGAGTTGAGAACAAGGAGGTTATATTCCTCAACGATTTTCGTTGGTCTCCCGTTATACTTCCTTGGGCTGACATGCTGCTGTTGCTTGAAGGCCATGTGGTACATTTTGCTGCACCCAAAACCAACTACAGCAAGGACATCGAGTTCACGAGGGACACTCCAGTGTTTGCTACTGCCAAGGCCCCCATCTCCTTTATCAAAGGCTCGGTAATGGATGATCGTGAAACAGAAATGATGTCTGTTCGCTGGCGCATATTTACGTTCAGGCATCAGTTTTCTTTGGAAGAGCAGAAGACAGTCTCCCCATGTGGCCATTGTTTTGCAAAAATGCTCTTGGAATAACAATGATTTCCAGACGCTCCTTCCTAGAGAAGCTGCCCCGTACAAAGCGAAATGGTACTCGGGCAGCCAAACGACAACGGTTTACCATTGCATTTCCCCCTTGAATTTCTTGTTTATATGACAGTTTTAAAATAATTCCCCGAAAAAAGTGGTACACTATGATGTACATTCTAAAGACAAAAAAAAACCATTCTCGCGTTTGCCTATTCGAGTGTAATTGAAAGAAATCACCACGGTTTACCATTTTCCATCTAAGAACAGGAACAGTTAAGATTCATTTTTTTCAAAAATGGTAAACCGTGAACATTTTTGGCTAAATCTCAAAATTTATCAATCCAGTTTCGTAGAAACTTATCAGCCTTGTGGTACGTTGTAATGTACCTCCTTTGCGGAAACTACCGAAATATACCTGCAACCTGTTATTTTTTATAAGCTTTTTTAAAATGGTAAACCGTGATGGTAAACCGTGGCCAAGAGCATTTTTCCAATCCAATTCAACTCTATCACTTTTTATTACGTAAGCAATGGACGTTATCCAGAACTTTGAACAACAATACTAATTAGTCAGTTATAAAGGGCTTTTTGAAAATTTTTGCTGATAAACAATAAGCAATAAATTCAGATGAACTGCTAGTATGAGTATTTTAAAATAATCTTCAAACACGCAGCTTACGGAGGAGCTGCCAAACACTACAGAGAAACAAATCCATAGAGAACAAAAGCAATTTCAAAGCTGCAGTTCAAATTTTATGATACATAAGTTAGAAACTTTCATACAAAAAAACACTTTTAAGTTTTTTTGAATTAGTATTTAGTTCTATATCCATCATTTATGGCTAGAGTGCTCAAACGATCATGCATGCTTCGAATAGTTCTATCTATAACAGTTACATCAAAGTCACTAAATGCCTGCAAAACTCTTCCTTTAAAAGTCTGAAAGTCCTCTTTCACGATTTTTCCTCTCAACGCCTCCTGTCGCAAATTACATTTTATAATATTAAATAAATTTTCAATAGGATTCAAGTCCGGTGATCTTGCTGGTATCTCAACAAGTTCAGCACCCACTTCTTCTAAAGCATCGCTTGCCAATTTGCTCCTTTGACTGGGGTCATTGTCCATAACGAATAACAGTTTTTCCTTCTTTTTCATCGCTGCACATTCTCTGAGAGTGCTGTCCAATGTCTCATGCACAAATTTTGCGAACCACCGGGCGTTCATCTTCTCGTACTCCTCCGCAACAACAACCCCTGCCGAATAGGAAACACCAACCAACAAATGTAGTGTACGCCCTCCAGGCAAGTTCTTCGATCCTTTACTTGTAAACACAAGGCCCTCTTTTTTTGTTCTCCACACTCGTCCCCTTGGGCACAAAGCGTCGTTATACGGATTTTGTTTGTGATGGAATGAAACTCCGTCCAGATACATCAAAACATCGTCCGTCCAAAAATTTCTGTCATGTTTCTTTAAAGCATCCCTGGCATATGATACTCTCTTCCTCCTATCCTTAGCTGACAGTATACCCTTCTTTCTAGGATTCAGAAACCTATATCCAGCATCATGCAGAGCTCTTACCAAAGTCCTGTAGCTAACATGTGTGATCTGGCATTCCTTTGCTACATCCATCACTCTGACGTTTCCATTTGTTTCTCGCATCTTCTTGAAAGTCCTAAGAAACCTTGCCTTGTCTCTTTTGCTCATCAGTGGTGGTCTACCTGTCCTCTTATTCTCTTGTTTAGTTGAAGGCCCCTCCTTACAAATACGGACCACACTTGAAACAGAAATCTTGCAATGTTCCGCTATTTTTCGAAACGACAAAGACCTTCCCTTTCGCAAGTAGCAAGCCAACGCTCTCTCTCTGTCGCTAATTTTGCTATGAAACACCATGTTTGTTAAAGAGCAACTCAACAACTGCTTTTGATACTATAGTCAATTTCGTTTTTATTTCTTAGCTTATCGTTTAATTATACAACACCGACACAGTGAGAAACAGGAAGGTTTCCGCCATTGACATTCCAAAAATTCTATCTTGGAGACATTTTCACACGTACATGTGCTTTGAACAGCAATTGCAATACTTAATTTTCCTGTTTTTCATCTTTTGTTTTTTCCCTTGCAAGTCTGGTGAATTTTCAATATCTAATTTCGAAAAAAACAGAGCAGAATTTGAAGAATTCAAGTAAACAAGTGAATAATAATCATAATATCTCTAAAATTCGAAAAATAGCTAAATTAGGCCAATTCCATTTTAAATATCAAATTTTTTTCGACGCCAATGAAATCAGCGCTACCAAGAACCCCTACCCCCATAACATTGATTTTCATGCAACTAACGGTTTAAAAAAAAGCGCTCAGACAATCCTTGCCAAAAGTCTTGGTACACCAAGCTAAAATTTCGCATAAATTCAGTAGCATCCCCCTCTCCCCCTTGAAACAATGTTGAATAACAACAGTTTCAAAGCTTGAAATTCGTCCAATGTCAGTTTATCAGCTAGGGTAAGTAATAGTCTTTTCAGCCAACATTGTTTTTGGGGGGAGGGGGGATATATCTGTATCTTACAGCCGGAAACCTTTATTTCTTCAAAATCTTTCATTGGTCACAGGGTGTTCCAAGGACTTTTGTCAAGGATTGTCTGACAAATATTTTTGAAGCAGTGCATTTGAGATCAAGCAATTAGTTCCAATCTGAGGTTTTCCATGCCGCTGATTTCAGTGGTGGTGTTTTTTTTTCAATATCTAGTCCACTTCATAACATAATTGTCTATCTACTCTAAAAATATTGGTTTCATACGTAAAATAAAGCAAAATTAGAAATTATTTGTATTCTGAAAATTTGTTGCATCTACCTAAAGAAGGGAGGTCACTTTTTGAAACCGAGGCCAATTTGGTTGACGGTTGAGGGAGTAAAAGTTGAAATTCTTTAATTATGATTACATATGTCTTCAGATAGTCAAAATGGCTAACTCCAGTAGCAACGCAGATCCTCAAAAAATTGGGGGCAGAGACGTAAGAAAAGTTTATCTGATAACATACAGTAGCGCTAACACTGAAGTTTATGATAGAGAAAAATTCTCTGATATGATCGTGAAATGTTTTGAGGCAGTAACGACAGCAAAAATTTCCCAATGGGCATGTTGCATGGAGCAGCACAAAGTAAACGGCTACCATTTCCACATGTGCATTTTGTTGGACAAATTACAGAGATGGCTAAAAGTGAAAAATTATGTCCAACAAAAGTATGGTATTGTCATTAATTTTTCTGGTCACACAGGCTATCATACAGCATTCAATTATGTTGTCAAGGAGGATAGTAGTTTCATTACCAGCAGCAATCACCCTGAAACTGTTTCTTCTCCAAAAACGAGCAAGGCAACAAGGAAAAAAGCTGCAAAAAACCCTTCAAAGGAAAAGAAGCTGAAGTCAAAGCGTCTTTCAAACTTTGATGTCGCCAATATTATAGTTGAAAATAAGCTGCGATCGCGTTTAGATGTTCTTGTTCGGGCTAAGTCCAGTTTTGAAAAGGGTGACAGAAGGTTGTACGAGTTTGTCCTGAACAGAGGCGATAAAAAGCTGAATGATCTTCTGGACACCGTATGGGAGTTGGAGACTGCCAAGGAGAAGCAAGAAAGGGCTTCTATGTCTAGAATAGACATCCTTAAGGAGCAGCTTAGCGTTGGGTGCACCTGTGAAGGCCAGTGGCTCGAGTGTGCTCTCCAAATCCTTGACAAAAATTGCATCGATAGGTCTGTGTTTGCAAATGCCATTGTCAAACTGCTTGTTATGGGTCGTGGCAAGGGCCGTAATATTTACATTACTGGCCCCGCCAACTGTGGCAAGACTTTCATCTTAGACCCCCTTAGAGTGGTGTACGATAGCTTTCTGTCCCCAGCTACTTGCTCGTATGCATGGCTTGGAGTTGAGAACAAGGAGGTTATATTCCTCAACGATTTTCGTTGGTCTCCCGTTATACTTCCTTGGGCTGACATGCTGCTGTTGCTTGAAGGCCATGTGGTACATTTTGCTGCACCCAAAACCAACTACAGCAAGGACATCGAGTTCACGAGGGACACTCCAGTGTTTGCTACTGCCAAGGCCCCCATCTCCTTTATCAAAGGCTCGGTAATGGATGATCGTGAAACAGAAATGATGTCTGTTCGCTGGCGCATATTTACGTTCAGGCATCAGTTTTCTTTGGAAGAGCAGAAGACAGTCTCCCCATGTGGCCATTGTTTTGCAAAAATGCTCTTGGAATAACAATGATTTCCAGACGCTCCTTCCTAGAGAAGCTGCCCCGTACAAAGCGAAATGGTACTCGGGCAGCCAAACGACAACGGTTTACCATTGCATTTCCCCCTTGAATTTCTTGTTTATATGACAGTTTTAAAATAATTCCCCGAAAAAAGTGGTACACTATGATGTACATTCTAAAGACAAAAAAAAACCATTCTCGCGTTTGCCTATTCGAGTGTAATTGAAAGAAATCACCACGGTTTACCATTTTCCATCTAAGAACAGGAACAGTTAAGATTCATTTTTTTCAAAAATGGTAAACCGTGAACATTTTTGGCTAAATCTCAAAATTTATCAATCCAGTTTCGTAGAAACTTATCAGCCTTGTGGTACGTTGTAATGTACCTCCTTTGCGGAAACTACCGAAATATACCTGCAACCTGTTATTTTTTATAAGCTTTTTTAAAATGGTAAACCGTGATGGTAAACCGTGGCCAAGAGCATTTTTCCAATCCAATTCAACTCTATCACTTTTTATTACGTAAGCAATGGACGTTATCCAGAACTTTGAACAACAATACTAATTAGTCAGTTATAAAGGGCTTTTTGAAAATTTTTGCTGATAAACAATAAGCAATAAATTCAGATGAACTGCTAGTATGAGTATTTTAAAATAATCTTCAAACACGCAGCTTACGGAGGAGCTGCCAAACACTACAGAGAAACAAATCCATAGAGAACAAAAGCAATTTCAAAGCTGCAGTTCAAATTTTATGATACATAAGTTAGAAACTTTCATACAAAAAAACACTTTTAAGTTTTTTTGAATTAGTATTTAGTTCTATATCCATCATTTATGGCTAGAGTGCTCAAACGATCATGCATGCTTCGAATAGTTCTATCTATAACAGTTACATCAAAGTCACTAAATGCCTGCAAAACTCTTCCTTTAAAAGTCTGAAAGTCCTCTTTCACGATTTTTCCTCTCAACGCCTCCTGTCGCAAATTACATTTTATAATATTAAATAAATTTTCAATAGGATTCAAGTCCGGTGATCTTGCTGGTATCTCAACAAGTTCAGCACCCACTTCTTCTAAAGCATCGCTTGCCAATTTGCTCCTTTGACTGGGGTCATTGTCCATAACGAATAACAGTTTTTCCTTCTTTTTCATCGCTGCACATTCTCTGAGAGTGCTGTCCAATGTCTCATGCACAAATTTTGCGAACCACCGGGCGTTCATCTTCTCGTACTCCTCCGCAACAACAACCCCTGCCGAATAGGAAACACCAACCAACAAATGTAGTGTACGCCCTCCAGGCAAGTTCTTCGATCCTTTACTTGTAAACACAAGGCCCTCTTTTTTTGTTCTCCACACTCGTCCCCTTGGGCACAAAGCGTCGTTATACGGATTTTGTTTGTGATGGAATGAAACTCCGTCCAGATACATCAAAACATCGTCCGTCCAAAAATTTCTGTCATGTTTCTTTAAAGCATCCCTGGCATATGATACTCTCTTCCTCCTATCCTTAGCTGACAGTATACCCTTCTTTCTAGGATTCAGAAACCTATATCCAGCATCATGCAGAGCTCTTACCAAAGTCCTGTAGCTAACATGTGTGATCTGGCATTCCTTTGCTACATCCATCACTCTGACGTTTCCATTTGTTTCTCGCATCTTCTTGAAAGTCCTAAGAAACCTTGCCTTGTCTCTTTTGCTCATCAGTGGTGGTCTACCTGTCCTCTTATTCTCTTGTTTAGTTGAAGGCCCCTCCTTACAAATACGGACCACACTTGAAACAGAAATCTTGCAATGTTCCGCTATTTTTCGAAACGACAAAGACCTTCCCTTTCGCAAGTAGCAAGCCAACGCTCTCTCTCTGTCGCTAATTTTGCTATGAAACACCATGTTTGTTAAAGAGCAACTCAACAACTGCTTTTGATACTATAGTCAATTTCGTTTTTATTTCTTAGCTTATCGTTTAATTATACAACACCGACACAGTGAGAAACAGGAAGGTTTCCGCCATTGACATTCCAAAAATTCTATCTTGGAGACATTTTCACACGTACATGTGCTTTGAACAGCAATTGCAATACTTAATTTTCCTGTTTTTCATCTTTTGTTTTTTCCCTTGCAAGTCTGGTGAATTTTCAATATCTAATTTCGAAAAAAACAGAGCAGAATTTGAAGAATTCAAGTAAACAAGTGAATAATAATCATAATATCTCTAAAATTCGAAAAATAGCTAAATTAGGCCAATTCCATTTTAAATATCAAATTTTTTTCGACGCCAATGAAATCAGCGCTACCAAGAACCCCTACCCCCATAACATTGATTTTCATGCAACTAACGGTTTAAAAAAAAGCGCTCAGACAATCCTTGCCAAAAGTCTTGGTACACCAAGCTAAAATTTCGCATAAATTCAGTAGCATCCCCCTCTCCCCCTTGAAACAATGTTGAATAACAACAGTTTCAAAGCTTGAAATTCGTCCAATGTCAGTTTATCAGCTAGGGTAAGTAATAGTCTTTTCAGCCAACATTGTTTTTGGGGGGAGGGGGGATATATCTGTATCTTACAGCCGGAAACCTTTATTTCTTCAAAATCTTTCATTGGTCACAGGGTGTTCCAAGGACTTTTGTCATGTCTGACAAATATTTTTGAAGCAGTGCATTTGAGATCAAGCAATTAGTTCCAATCTGAGGTTTTCCATGCCGCTGATTTCAGTGGTGGTGTTTTTTTTTCAATATCTAGTCCACTTCATAACATAATTGTCTATCTACTCTAAAAATATTGGTTTCATACGTAAAATAAAGCAAAATTAGAAATTATTTGTATTCTGAAAATTTGTTGCATCTACCTAAAGAAGGGAGGTCACTTTTTGAAACCGAGGCCAATTTGGTTGACGGTTGAGGGAGTAAAAGTTGAAATTCTTTAATTATGATTACATATGTCTTCAGATAGTCAAAATGGCTAACTCCAGTAGCAACGCAGATCCTCAAAAAATTGGGGGCAGAGACGTAAGAAAAGTTTATCTGATAACATACAGTAGCGCTAACACTGAAGTTTATGATAGAGAAAAATTCTCTGATATGATCGTGAAATGTTTTGAGGCAGTAACGACAGCAAAAATTTCCCAATGGGCATGTTGCATGGAGCAGCACAAAGTAAACGGCTACCATTTCCACATGTGCATTTTGTTGGACAAATTACAGAGATGGCTAAAAGTGAAAAATTATGTCCAACAAAAGTATGGTATTGTCATTAATTTTTCTGGTCACACAGGCTATCATACAGCATTCAATTATGTTGTCAAGGAGGATAGTAGTTTCATTACCAGCAGCAATCACCCTGAAACTGTTTCTTCTCCAAAAACGAGCAAGGCAACAAGGAAAAAAGCTGCAAAAAACCCTTCAAAGGAAAAGAAGCTGAAGTCAAAGCGTCTTTCAAACTTTGATGTCGCCAATATTATAGTTGAAAATAAGCTGCGATCGCGTTTAGATGTTCTTGTTCGGGCTAAGTCCAGTTTTGAAAAGGGTGACAGAAGGTTGTACGAGTTTGTCCTGAACAGAGGCGATAAAAAGCTGAATGATCTTCTGGACACCGTATGGGAGTTGGAGACTGCCAAGGAGAAGCAAGAAAGGGCTTCTATGTCTAGAATAGACATCCTTAAGGAGCAGCTTAGCGTTGGGTGCACCTGTGAAGGCCAGTGGCTCGAGTGTGCTCTCCAAATCCTTGACAAAAATTGCATCGATAGGTCTGTGTTTGCAAATGCCATTGTCAAACTGCTTGTTATGGGTCGTGGCAAGGGCCGTAATATTTACATTACTGGCCCCGCCAACTGTGGCAAGACTTTCATCTTAGACCCCCTTAGAGTGGTGTACGATAGCTTTCTGTCCCCAGCTACTTGCTCGTATGCATGGCTTGGAGTTGAGAACAAGGAGGTTATATTCCTCAACGATTTTCGTTGGTCTCCCGTTATACTTCCTTGGGCTGACATGCTGCTGTTGCTTGAAGGCCATGTGGTACATTTTGCTGCACCCAAAACCAACTACAGCAAGGACATCGAGTTCACGAGGGACACTCCAGTGTTTGCTACTGCCAAGGCCCCCATCTCCTTTATCAAAGGCTCGGTAATGGATGATCGTGAAACAGAAATGATGTCTGTTCGCTGGCGCATATTTACGTTCAGGCATCAGTTTTCTTTGGAAGAGCAGAAGACAGTCTCCCCATGTGGCCATTGTTTTGCAAAAATGCTCTTGGAATAACAATGATTTCCAGACGCTCCTTCCTAGAGAAGCTGCCCCGTACAAAGCGAAATGGTACTCGGGCAGCCAAACGACAACGGTTTACCATTGCATTTCCCCCTTGAATTTCTTGTTTATATGACAGTTTTAAAATAATTCCCCGAAAAAAGTGGTACACTATGATGTACATTCTAAAGACAAAAAAAAACCATTCTCGCGTTTGCCTATTCGAGTGTAATTGAAAGAAATCACCACGGTTTACCATTTTCCATCTAAGAACAGGAACAGTTAAGATTCATTTTTTTCAAAAATGGTAAACCGTGAACATTTTTGGCTAAATCTCAAAATTTATCAATCCAGTTTCGTAGAAACTTATCAGCCTTGTGGTACGTTGTAATGTACCTCCTTTGCGGAAACTACCGAAATATACCTGCAACCTGTTATTTTTTATAAGCTTTTTTAAAATGGTAAACCGTGATGGTAAACCGTGGCCAAGAGCATTTTTCCAATCCAATTCAACTCTATCACTTTTTATTACGTAAGCAATGGACGTTATCCAGAACTTTGAACAACAATACTAATTAGTCAGTTATAAAGGGCTTTTTGAAAATTTTTGCTGATAAACAATAAGCAATAAATTCAGATGAACTGCTAGTATGAGTATTTTAAAATAATCTTCAAACACGCAGCTTACGGAGGAGCTGCCAAACACTACAGAGAAACAAATCCATAGAGAACAAAAGCAATTTCAAAGCTGCAGTTCAAATTTTATGATACATAAGTTAGAAACTTTCATACAAAAAAACACTTTTAAGTTTTTTTGAATTAGTATTTAGTTCTATATCCATCATTTATGGCTAGAGTGCTCAAACGATCATGCATGCTTCGAATAGTTCTATCTATAACAGTTACATCAAAGTCACTAAATGCCTGCAAAACTCTTCCTTTAAAAGTCTGAAAGTCCTCTTTCACGATTTTTCCTCTCAACGCCTCCTGTCGCAAATTACATTTTATAATATTAAATAAATTTTCAATAGGATTCAAGTCCGGTGATCTTGCTGGTATCTCAACAAGTTCAGCACCCACTTCTTCTAAAGCATCGCTTGCCAATTTGCTCCTTTGACTGGGGTCATTGTCCATAACGAATAACAGTTTTTCCTTCTTTTTCATCGCTGCACATTCTCTGAGAGTGCTGTCCAATGTCTCATGCACAAATTTTGCGAACCACCGGGCGTTCATCTTCTCGTACTCCTCCGCAACAACAACCCCTGCCGAATAGGAAACACCAACCAACAAATGTAGTGTACGCCCTCCAGGCAAGTTCTTCGATCCTTTACTTGTAAACACAAGGCCCTCTTTTTTTGTTCTCCACACTCGTCCCCTTGGGCACAAAGCGTCGTTATACGGATTTTGTTTGTGATGGAATGAAACTCCGTCCAGATACATCAAAACATCGTCCGTCCAAAAATTTCTGTCATGTTTCTTTAAAGCATCCCTGGCATATGATACTCTCTTCCTCCTATCCTTAGCTGACAGTATACCCTTCTTTCTAGGATTCAGAAACCTATATCCAGCATCATGCAGAGCTCTTACCAAAGTCCTGTAGCTAACATGTGTGATCTGGCATTCCTTTGCTACATCCATCACTCTGACGTTTCCATTTGTTTCTCGCATCTTCTTGAAAGTCCTAAGAAACCTTGCCTTGTCTCTTTTGCTCATCAGTGGTGGTCTACCTGTCCTCTTATTCTCTTGTTTAGTTGAAGGCCCCTCCTTACAAATACGGACCACACTTGAAACAGAAATCTTGCAATGTTCCGCTATTTTTCGAAACGACAAAGACCTTCCCTTTCGCAAGTAGCAAGCCAACGCTCTCTCTCTGTCGCTAATTTTGCTATGAAACACCATGTTTGTTAAAGAGCAACTCAACAACTGCTTTTGATACTATAGTCAATTTCGTTTTTATTTCTTAGCTTATCGTTTAATTATACAACACCGACACAGTGAGAAACAGGAAGGTTTCCGCCATTGACATTCCAAAAATTCTATCTTGGAGACATTTTCACACGTACATGTGCTTTGAACAGCAATTGCAATACTTAATTTTCCTGTTTTTCATCTTTTGTTTTTTCCCTTGCAAGTCTGGTGAATTTTCAATATCTAATTTCGAAAAAAACAGAGCAGAATTTGAAGAATTCAAGTAAACAAGTGAATAATAATCATAATATCTCTAAAATTCGAAAAATAGCTAAATTAGGCCAATTCCATTTTAAATATCAAATTTTTTTCGACGCCAATGAAATCAGCGCTACCAAGAACCCCTACCCCCATAACATTGATTTTCATGCAACTAACGGTTTAAAAAAAAGCGCTCAGACAATCCTTGCCAAAAGTCTTGGTACACCAAGCTAAAATTTCGCATAAATTCAGTAGCATCCCCCTCTCCCCCTTGAAACAATGTTGAATAACAACAGTTTCAAAGCTTGAAATTCGTCCAATGTCAGTTTATCAGCTAGGGTAAGTAATAGTCTTTTCAGCCAACATTGTTTTTGGGGGGAGGGGGGATATATCTGTATCTTACAGCCGGAAACCTTTATTTCTTCAAAATCTTTCATTGGTCACAGGGTGTTCCAAGGACTTTTGTCAAGGATTGTAGATCAAAGTTTGTGGTATCAATTGATAAGTGGTATTATATCAAGCTTATGTTTTCTGGCTGGTTTAAATATTATATCAGAAATTTAAGTTAGAGGTGGGGTTTCAGGAAGCCAAAAGATGCTTGTTACCCTGCTAAGTACCTTCTTTCTGGACTCAGGTGTGCTACTAAGACGTTGGAAGCTTTGATGTCGTCGGAGAAAAATAAAACTGAAGATAAAGAAAATAGTGCAAAGAATGCCTTGTTGGATTGTTGGGGTGAAAAACTACATCGGTAGAAACTGCTTATGCACGGAAATTTTACAGTATAGTTAGAATTGACTGGCCAAAAATTTGACCTCAACTGAACTATACTATTTAGTATAAATTATATTAGGCCTATAGAGTCCTATATTCACGTCCTAAAGATGTAGAATCTTTAATAACGCAGTCAATGAAGTTACCCTGACTCAATCACCCTCTAGCCTTTTGAGTTTAGGTTTTCAGTATTCTCTTTGATATCAGCCTAATTTCTATTCTTAGGTATTCCATTTTTGTATTGAACCGTGAACAGGGTTGCTTTTCTACTTTTTTCAGCGAATTTTTTGAACATGGGAAAATTGAAGTCTTGGCATAAAAATAGAGATTTGCTTCTTTGTTTTGCATATTATATTTAGATCTGGTCTGTTTCAAAGACTGAGGAAGGCTTTTTCTTAAATATTAAACATCGTTTCTTTAACGTCATACCCGAACAAAGCGTCCATGAATATTCTCTTTGCAACAGAAGTGATGTGTGATGAAATGGTCAGTCCTCTTGAATTTTTTATACCTATGCACAGATTTTTGATGTTGCTTGGATTTTCAGTAAATGGATTGTGCAAAGGGCTGGAGCCCCCCAGTAATGTCAAACTGTACTATGTTTTCTTTATAACAGTGTACTGAATGGGAAACAATACAGTGGGACCCCAGCCCCCCCCAATAGGAATTTCCGTTTCACGGCATTGCAAAGTTAATCTTTAAACAGCCTGAGGTAGGAGAACAGACAGAGGTGTAGTACTGGGGGGCTCACGGGACTAAATTTCTACTTTTGCTATTGTTTTTTGCAAAATTTTATGCAAGACCCCTTGTTATTTTGATAGCACTACACCACTGAGCACAGGGCCCTGCTATTGGAGTAAACAAAAGCAAAATTTACAAAAACGAAACAGAACAGTCTTCATTGTTATTACATCGAAACGTTTACATTATTAATCAAAACTTTTATTGCTACTACATCGGTATCTTAGGCCTGAGATGCACGATGCCGGATTGGATTCACCCGGATTGGTTTTTTACTCCGGATCTAGGGGTTTCAGCTGCACGATGCAGTGGAAATTCCAAACACCTTGGATTGGCAAACCGGAGCAGTGGCAGAGTACCGAGGGGGGGATGGAAAGTCGGTCCTTGAGATTCTTGCAAATCTGATGAGAAAACTTGGGGGGGGGGGGATAGGTGCGTTATCTAGATCGTCACATTTCTTGGGAGACAAAAGTTGTATCCTCCTGAAGAAAATGTTTCAATGAGGGGGAAAGGGCGTGGTCTAAAAGGGCGTGGTCCTGAAAACACCTTTTGTCCCTCCCCCCCCCTCTTAAAAACCCAGGCTGGAGCCGCCACTGAACCGGAATGAAAGTCAATCCAAAATACTCCGCATCGCATTTTATCCAATGTAACCACTCCGCTTATCGTATCGTTTCGGATTTGGATGTAAAAGCCAATCCGGCGTCGTGTCAGAGTCATGAATTTTGTGCTGCAGTGGTAGGCCTGACATTGATCACTAGGCCGTAAGCTGTGACCAAAAAAGGTGCTCCAAAATCAATTTTCGTTGCCCGGATCCGGGCACAACTTCACGACTGTTTTTTCTTGTTTATAATGTGTTACTTAATATAAAATCAGTTGTTGTCACTCTGACAAACATGCATCTCGTGAGATACGGGGGTCAATAATTTCTAGGTTTTATGACGTCATCGATACAGTCAAATTATTTAAAAAACATTTCTTGACACAGAAACTTCCCTCACCAGCTAGATCACTTTAAGTTAGTATACAAACGTGCAACTTAGAGCGTTGTCAAACGCTTCGTGTCTGAGAAGATGCCTTTTAACGGTTGATGACGTCATCACAACATCATCATGTATTATGGTCAAAACCATCTGTTTTTGTAGTTAACACCGTAGTTAGCAGCATGAACGAGCTTACAGTTGGCAAATGCGAGTAAGCTTGTTCATACTGTACGGGTTATTCTCGTACAGTGCTGAGGAGAGGGGGGTCAGGGGGGTCACTGACCCGGGGGCCCATAAATAATAACTCAATTGAACAAAATTTCTAAGTTATAATCCATCCTCCTCATCAACATTAACAAAACATAATAGAGACAATAATGACAAAGGTCCATGAAGTCGTGAAGAAATTTTTGTTAAGAATTTCTCATCTTTGTTGGCTAGTTCAAAAGCTTCTGAATGTTACGAAATGTGATTGCAGGGTAACATACAGGGCAATATGTATGTCATACAGATTTACACTATGGCGTTCGCATATCCCTAAATCTTGTGCCGATAACCCACTTGTTTTTTATTCTCAGTTATTTAAACGTATCATCTTGTACCTGTTATTTTCTATTTCTTTCTAATTCACAGGAGGGGTGAGAACCATGGATTTTCCGACAAATATCTAACAAGCTTCTATATCTTTCACATAAATTTCAACATAACATAACGATATCAGAACTGAAAAAAGATCATTTGATATATTGAATATTCTTATGTTTATTTAGATTCAAATTTTTTCCATCAAAACATAGCATTTAGATAAACATAGAATCATGTTAGATTTTTGAAAAGAGCAGAGGTTTTCCGACAATATAGTAGTATAGTAGTGTTTTTGCTCTCTCTGGCCCCCTCTATCTACACCATTGCCACCGGCGCAGTTTAGCCACCATGACAATTTTAGCAACCATAATAGCCACCCTAGCAGTTTAAGCAACCATAATTTTCAGAAATTTCTGGGGAGCATTCCCCATACCTCCTAGAAGCGTCTGCTTTAGGCATGCCTTATAATTTAATTTTTGTCCTGACCCGGGGCCCATAAATTATCTCTGCGGCCCTGTAATCTCGTATACAGGTTTTGAATAGTTAATGACGTCATCCCTTTATGATTTTTGTATTTTACTTTCTTAAATCAGGTTGAAATCAATAATTTTATGAAAAACATTTCAGCTATTTAAGCTTTATAAACGCGTTAAGAATAAAACAGTGGTGGCACCAGCTGTAGCAGAGTGGGAGGGTAATGGGCCTGACCCAGGAGACTACGCCTTTACTGTCTCATTTTAATTGTTTTTTAGGCCAGATGCATTTTCATAGACAAATTTTGAAAAATATGACCTGCCCCTACCCAGTGCATTTTTCATCAATTTTAGGAGAATATCTGGACAATGTTTTGCAAGAGGGGATGGGGGGGATAACCGTCCATACTACCCCTTGGTGCCGCTACTGGAAAGCAAGAATGTCAAGAATGTATCAAAAAACGATCCATTTGTTTAGCCGACCGCCATGTTTATTTTAAAGCAATTGGTACTTAGGTATTACCCGGACTGTGAGATAGGGCCGAGAATAATTAAGCAGCATCGGCTTTCGGCATTCCATGTTATACACCTTAAGCGCGGGAATAGTGAAGTTTGAAGTTGAATTCCAAGAGAATTGCAGGTTTTTACAGTTGACAACAAAAAGATTCGTAATCAGCACGAAAAAACACACAGGAAAATGCTTATTAAACGTAGTGCCGGAATGAGGGCAGCGAGACCAAATAAAAATCTGACACAGCTTACGGCCTAACATGAACTCACCTCGAACTGATTTAAAAAACAGCCTCCGTCAATAGCAAGTTGTCAACAAACATGAACGTATTTTAAACAAAAGAATTCTCATGAACAATGCCGTAGCACAAGTTTCAAATAGCGGCCTGTGTGAACAGCCAAAAGTGGGAGCAAGTAAGCATAAACTCGCACTCTTCATCAAGCGCCCAGCGTGAACCCCGGATTTATGGGTCCCGGGTCTAAGGCCTAGTTACAGGAAAACAATGAGGTATACACCTCATTGCAGGAAAAGAAGCTGGCTGCGTCCACAATACACAATCCTTTTACAGTCGCCTAAACGTGCTTGCCGACTTCCGTTTTGCCTATCCCCCGCAGTGTTCATGATCCAAAGATAATCGCACGCGGAAAGCAGCTTGCTGAGACTAAAAGGCTTGTTGGCTGGCAAGTAGACTGTAGTTGGTTACTCACATGCGCGTGCGAACAAGATGGATTTCGAACTTCTTATTTCAGAAGTGAAAAAACGATCAGCTTTATGGGATCCTAAAAATCCCAACCACAGTAACAGGGGCTTTACTGAAAAATGCTGGACAGAGGTCGCAGAAGTAATGCGGTTAAAAGGTTTGTATCTTCAATTTTCTCAGAATTCAAAAGGCCGATAGAATAAAATAAAATTGAACATTAGATTTCAAATTTTTTTTTTAAATAAACATTGTTGCTCAAAAACTCTAGAAGAGCAAAAACTCCAAATAAAGTTACATTTTTATAAGAATGATCGGAGAAAATGTTTCTAGGTATATTGTCAATTTTAAATGTTTCTGACATCAATGCTAAAATTGGTACTCCGTAGAGCCTGATGCAGGTCGGCTCCCACTGGATCACGATTTCCCCTCCACAGTCTTTTTGATCTTGAAAATCATTCGAAGGTAGGCCCTTTCTGCACGCAGGCTATTTTAGGCCAAGCGAACGCTTTGACATGAAACGTCGAAAAAGTTACTGCGACTCTTCGATAAGTTGTTTAAAATGGCCCGAAAACCAGCCCACACCAGACGAAAGTCCTGAACGACCCTATTTTGAATTGCCCAGGCCAGCTAAAGACAATATAAGTAATCCCTATTTTTGCTTTATTGCTTTCTGTGTTGTTTTAAAATTTATGTTACATCTTCACCCACACCACAAGGCCTACTCAACTTTCCTGTTTTCTTCCCGATGTAACCCGCGTGCTTTGCAAAAGACGGGGGTGACGTCAAATTTTTTCGCAAAACAGAAAGAGGGTTTTTGTATTTTGCGAAAACTCGTCGAAAAGGGTCACTTATTGTTCTCTCGTAAATATTTATAGTGGCTAAATCATGCACTGCGGAGCATTGAGAAAAGTGGGGGGGGGGGGTTAAAAACTGTGGGGTCCTAAAATCGTATAGAAAATGCTTTACTGGTAGTTTATTACTTAATGTTTGGCATTTTTTGCAAAAAGTAGGGGGCTAAAGCCCCCAGCCCCCTGCTCCGTGGTGCCTGTAAGTTGTGTTGACTAGCTGTTACTTCTTTGGCCATTTTATAATAATTTAATCTTTGCATTTGAAAAAATCCTAAAAAATGAAATACGCTCGATTACTAACTTCGAGCAAAACCCGTTTAATAAGTTTCTAACCGAGTTATTTTTCAAAATTTGTTGTATATTCTAATTGAGTTTTATATTATATTATTTATTGGCCCTTATAGTCTTGAGCCCCTAGGTCAGTAACCCCTCTGACCCCCTTTTTCTCAGCACTGCCCTGGGCGGAAACAGAAGATTCTGTTTATGTGCTCGAAATTTTTTGGCTTTGGTACCCAGGGTAGAATCTCCCAAACCTTGGACGCAGAACAGTAAAAAATATTAGTAGATGTAGATGCTGCTTGTAGAAAACAATATCAAAATAGTTGTGGTAGTTGTCCCATTATTGGCAGGATTGGTCCAGCATTTTCTTATTCAAACATGCATGTTATCTACTTGTCCAAAATTTTCTTTTGCATTTTATGATGAGGCCGTTTGGTGGAATAGGCATGAACCTCTTCTGTAAGCAGGCTCAACTAATTTTTGTTGTCTCTTGACAATTCCTGAAGCTGTTGAAACTTAAATTGGAGTGCTAGTGAATGATAAGGCTCATCTGTAGCCATGAACCTAAAATAAAGAGAGAAGTTGCTACTTACTGACTGAATTTTTTTTTCAGTGGATATTGTGAAGAAGAAATGGAAATCACTTAGAGACAACTTTCGTGTCGAATTGAGAAAGGTGCCAATCGGAAAATCGGATGATCCTAGTCTGCCAGTTGATCAGTACCTATCAAAGTGGGTCTTCTTCAAAATGATGTTCTTTCTGAGAGATCCCATGGTTGAAAAGATGTTGTCCGGCAACCATACAGCTGCTTCGACTGCGGCTGTATCAGCAGAAACCGTAGACAACGAGCCAAATGTCACTTCTCCTGTACCCTCATTGCAAAGTCTGTCGGAGACAAAGAACGTTTTACTTTGGGAAGAAACTGTCCCAAAAAAAGATGCAACAGTTTTTACGGCCCTTCCAAAAGTAGCGAATAAAAGAAAACGAAGAAGAGATCAAAGGGATGGTGAGGCAGAAGGACTAATTGCTATTCAGATGGAGAAAGTTGACATAGAGAAGCATAAACTACAGCTGCTCCTGCAAGATAACGACAGAAGAGAAAGGGAGGAAAATGACTTTGACAGACATTTTGTTTTGAGTTTATTACCCATGCTGAAAAAAATTCCAGAGAGAGAAAGAACTGGCGTAGAAATTAGACTTAAGCAAGTTTTGCACGAAGCAGTATATGGAAATTTCAACGAATTTGCAACGTACAGGCCTTGAAAAAATAATCACTGCATAAGATACATCTTGCTACATAAGTATTTTTTTATAAAATGTGGGAACTCATCTAAAAGCTGGAGCGAGTCTCTCTTCTGCTGAAATTCAGCCTTTTAAATTTTGTTGTTTTTTTCCAGATGTGGCGATACGGGTTCCAATATGATGTTAAATTTTTTTCTCAAACTGCGTTTACTCAAAAAATTTTTAGGGTCATTCTTAACCCAGCAGTTCAGTTAACTGGCTTTTTTATTGGGAGGATATCTTATTTTCTCCATGCTTTAATTTCTTATTAAGATTTAAATTTGGGTTCTCTATAAGTGCTTGACAAATATTGTCATTCCCAGGTCAATCCTACCTGAAAATAGGAAACCAAAGCGCGTTTACGCAAGCAAAAGCGAGCCCGCTGAAGCAAAGGACGCCCTTTTGATGTTCCTGTCCGGCCCGCGTGAGTGTGTTGTCAATCAGAATATTAACTTCTCTAGGACTTTTTTCCACTTGAACCACACCACAATTTCATATATCTATAAACAATTTTACGTAACATCTTTACTCTTGCCCGAGATCTATCCCTGCCCCAGATCCACTCCGAGGCCTAGCTAACGAGGGTGTGGGGTTGTGTTGTGACATCCTCAATTCTTCATGAGTTGTTCGGTAAATCTTCAGTTGGTCCACAAAATCCCTAGTTTGTCGGGAAAATATCGTCTTTTGGTATGTGGCCCCCTATTCTGGAATATTCTGGAAGCAAGCTACACCAGCACTGGAACAACCCAATAGCGGAGGCAGGAAAATGCATTCGAGGGGCGAGAAAAAGAGAATTTCAGACCAAAGTCCTAAAAAGAATTTAATAGTAAATGAGATTGCCAATCAGTTTCAGAGCGACAGAATACAATCTTCGTATGCAGCTTTAAGACCTTTGCTCTAAAAATGTACCAATTGGATAAATACACTCTTTTTTTAATTAGTTTTAAAAAGTTAGGAACAAATTAAGAACAAGCTGAGGCTGAGCTGCTGTTAAATGCAATTTGAACAACATTTTATCTCAAAACGATGATTTTTAGCCAGGTATGAGTGCTTATTCGGTGAATATTCAAACTTTTCGGCAAATGAAGGTTGTCTCGCTCACTTTGTTAGCAAATGAGGCCTGAACACCTCTCAAGAACGAAAAATCTAGCGATGGCACAGCTTACAACATTTTAATTTAAGAACAAATTAAGAATAATCCAGCCTCAGATTTTCAAAGAAAATAAGAACAGTCAGCCTGAACTTTGATTTACTGCTTATTTTTAGGAAAAAGTGTGATAGACAGACTGTCTAAGACAGCATGGTATATTCCGAAAAGATAGAGAGTTTTCCGATATAATAACTTTTTAGCTTTACACAGGGTCGTCGGAAGCAGGGGCAATTATCATACAAATATTTGTGTTATACAAATGGGGGGTGGGAGCTGCCCATGTATTTCCGACCATACTGTTACAGTTGGGTTCTTCGCCCCTTCTGACCTCAGTTCTTCATTACGATCTGCAAAGAAAACGAAAATTTGACGAATGAAAGAACTGACTGAAGTCTCACTAACAGGCGTCCCAAAACGTCCCCGTCCAACTTCTGCTTTGTAGTTGCTGTTGCGTTTACCCACAATGCAACCGAGTCTAGTGGCCTAAGCCTTGCTCGTACTGAAGCATTAAAGGGAGTCGGAGCAAGAAGCAGGCTGTTCGATATCTCAAAATGGCAGCTCGAAAAGCCGGTCAGTTAGCTGTCGACTGGATAGCACTCTCTACGAAGGTTCCAGTAGCTGCTAGAGCAGATTTCAATGGACTAAGATCTAAATTTGAAAACCTACGCTCTGGGTAACTGATCAAAGATACTTGATATTACCAACATGATTGTCTGTTTACGGTCTTTCTTTAGATATTTTTATTATTATTATTGATTTTATCTTCTTTCGATGAAAGCATGCTTTCTTGTATCTCAAGCTCTGAAACAGACAAAACCGTTTTAGTCGAAAGTATTTTTGCCTTGTTGGAACGTTTAAGCACTGTTTTTGTATATAAACCTTTACCCCAATTTTCAAGCCATTAGGAATATAATAAGCTATAAATTTGAACAGTAAAATTGATTAGAAAACCTCTCTTCATATTTCCACTGTATAATAAAAGCATGAATACTTTTTGTGTATTCAATAGACTCTGGCTATAGACACCCCAAAGTTGCTTGAAATAATATATATGTTGATGAGTATAAGCATAAATATATATATAAAGTATGTTATTCTGCACACTGATAAATACATTGTGAAAGACAAATGTCAGGATATGAATGACTATGGGTAGTTTGCCTTGTTTTAAAATTGGGTAATGCAAGACAAAAGTTTGTCAAAATGTCTCTAAAGGTTAGAGTGCCTCCGATTTTTCTGCAGTTATAATACAATGTTGCCATTGAGTATGTGCATAAATCTAACATTGTCATGATGTCATATATTTTTGTATTTCTTCAATGTCTTTATTTTTCCTACCCTTTTTAGCCTGACCTCCATCCCTGACAAACCACCAACAATTGATTGGGACTTTTTTGCAAAAACTATTGCCAAACCAGGACTTGTTGAGACTTTCAAAAAGCAGGTATGATGTTTATGTTGTTATTTTGGAGCTAAAATGTAAGATTTTAGAAGCTGTTCATACCTACTTTATTATTAGATACACACTTGCTTGTGTGCAACTCAATTGATAAATTTATTTTGTTCTAATGCATCCTCTCTTCTTTTAGTATGAGGCCTTGAGTGTTCCATACCCAAAAGATACAGAATCTGTCAAAATTGAGGCCCACAAAGCTGAAATGGTAGGTTTGGCAAATAATTTTTTGAATATTGTACTTTAACTTGCCTGTGAACTTGGTCAATTTTTTCAACTCTTTTATGTTTTGTTTAGGAGACAGAAATTAAAAGGGAAGTTACTGAAGCAAATGAAAGGGTAGCACACCTTCAAGCAGAGGTTTGTTCAATGATTGAATTTTGTTGTAATTCTGCAAACTTTCACAAAATAAGAACACAAAAATCCACTGTATCATTAACAGGATTCTTGTATCCATTAACAGGCAAGGTTGGGTCAAATTTTGTGTCTTCATATTGGCTTATACCATTTTCAATGTATGAAATCATTGAAGTTGGCAAGAAACGAGCACCTAGCACCTTAGTTTCTAAATTGAGCTCAAATGCAGGCCTTTTTGTTTGATGCTCGAGATGACTCATGATCACGTCAGCACTCACGCATACTCGACCATGTGCGCATTTGATCACTCACGCAAAATGGTAAATTGTGAGGCATAAATGTCTCATCAATTAACAAAACTCTACTCATCTTTTGTGACCAAAGCAAGTGACAGACAATACAAAGCTGGTATATCAGAACCAGCCTTGTTTTTTGTCTGCTTTTTGTTCCTTGTAGTTTTCAAAAATGATCCATAAACTGGAGATACGTATATTGGTATTGATAAAGATTTCCTTAAAGGAATCTCTAAAATAGCACTAAATAGGGGAATCCCTACACATGCTACTGAAGTATGTATATACTTCTTTGACAATGTTCCAATTTCTTTTTTATTTTATTTAAAGATATTTTGTTTTTTGTAGCTAAATAAATTGAAAGCTGAGAAACCATTTGATGAAATGACGGTAAGAATGCATCAATCTGTGCACTGCTTGTTTGTTTTTTAGAAACCATTTTTTCAAGACATGTTAATATTATAGTGGTGGGTTTAAATGCTCACAACATTTCTGAGTATGACTTACACTTGTAAGGTAGACAAAATACTAATGTCAACGATGGAATAAGTAGCGGTAGCAATTCCTTTCAATGCTTCCAGTAGGCTTGTAGCCTGTCACTTAATTAGCGTATTAAAGGGCTTGATGAGTATCCGTTCACTAACTCTTTACTTTAAGTTCAATCTTTGATGTTTTTTTAAAGGCATTTGACATGCATAAGTACAGTGAATCCCAGAAATAATTTACTAACAGACAAATGAATTGGAAACTGCTCACATGAAACCACTGTGTGCTAGGATTTCACCGATTTGCAGAAAGGCAGAAACTGTTCACATGCTTTTCTCTGTGCGCAATTTGATTTGACAAACGCTGATGGTTGAGTGGCTGTAAGCCACTTTTACCTGTGTGTCAAATGCCTTTAAATTTTGATTTTAAATCTATTTTTATCTTATGCTTAGAATTATGATTAATATTTGGATAAATATTAGTTGTGCTTCTGATCATGGAGAATTGTTTTAAATTAATTAAGTCTAAGTAACTCATCATAATATTTTATGAATATTTACCTTTCTTGTATAGATTGATGATTACTTGGCTGATAAACCAGAGCTAAAGGCAAAAATAGATGATGATATTAAAAACCACAGATGGTACCTCACTGGCGTTGGAAAGTGACTTCCCAATTTTGTTTTAATTTGAAAGAGCTTTGAAATCACCCCAAATGTTTGCTCCTGTTTGTATTATCCAACAAAGTATAGTAAATGGTTTGATTTGCAACAAGTTTGAAAGCAAAGAATGTTAAATTTGTCCATTATTTGAAGAAAAGAAACAGTCATATTCCAAGTGTATTTTCTTGCTCTTGATTCTCAAGAATTTGAAGTAAGCATGAATCAAAGATTTATTTACCACATTTCAGGGATACAATTTGTTTGTTTAAGTAACTGTGTAGACATTCAACATGAAGCTCTCTGTTGTTGTTCAACAAAAGTTCCATTTAGTAACATATCTCGCCAAATCTCTGTTTCGTAGCAGTTACTATAGCACAAACACAGAATTTCCAGGAAAGACGTCATGTGCAGTATAGTACCACAGGCTAATTTTCACTTCAGTTTGAAAAAGTTCAACCAATCTCTCGATGTGGTACAAAAATTTTTTGTTTCAAACTCCTGAAATTTATAAAATATTGATGTGATCATGACTAATTGAAGAGGATGAGTGCCAATTTTGCTACCCTTGGATAATTTATATAAAGAAATATAGCAAATCTTTCATATAATATTTAGAGACATCAATAAAGTATCATTTTAAGGAAATTGAATTACATTTGATTTGTGCAACCATTCCATTTTAAATGGTACAACCTATCCCTTGAAGCTATGAACAAACTTGACTCTACATTTTTGCTGATTCTTATCTCCTTCCGTTTATTACTCATTTAACAAAGACACTGACGAGTACCTGAGACATTGACTTTAACTTCACAAGGATGATTCCCCGGGAGCAAGTGATAAGGACTTTCTTGGGCCATAACATCAATAATCACTAAAACACTAAAAATTACATGTGCCAAAGACTTTTTACAAAACTTAATTAAATTCTCATTTATTGTTTGCTTTTTGCTCAGTCATAGCTATGTTTGTAGCCATGTTTTGCTGTTAAGATATTCCTTAAACCCATATTGAAATCTTCTGAAATGGTAGTAACCTTTTCTCTTTTTCTCTTTGCTTCATGTTTTGATTAAATTTGGCAATTATCTTTTGCTGTATACATATGCATTTTTTCTAAGTTTCCTAATTTTACTTTCGTCTGACTTTAATTTAAACATGTCAGACACATCTTGTTCTCTGAATTTATTTGTTGTACGTTTTCCCACTTACCTTTGGAAGATTTTTTATTTCAAACTGTAATTTTTTCAAACTTCGACCTTACTCAGGATTCAAAGAAAAAGAGGCAGGGTTTGGGCATTTTTTTTTAATTCCCTTGGATTTCATTTCCTTTCTGCGGTGCATTGTTAAATTATCAATTGATTCGCTACCCCGCCCCCCCTCCTTTCAAACTGAAAACGAGACTGCTGACTGCATTATTTCCAAGAACACATGGTGAATAGAGGCCCTAGAGCCTCGCACAATGAAAGAAAATGCGTCGACTGTAATCCACGGAAGAAATCTGATTTTAGTGCCATATCGAAAGGAGCATGTTCGGAAGTAAGAAATCGTCTTCTAAATATCTTCCCTATTCGTTTGTCTTGGCAATACAGAAATATACCGTCCCCCTCCCCCCTCCAACGGTTCAATAATATACCAAAACAAGATTAAACTTAAACATAAAATCGTACACGTGAAAGGAATTTTGGACCCAGTAAAGGTTTTTGGACCACAGAAAGAATCGATAAGAACTGGTGCACTTGTTGTAGATGTTTACTGTAAATTGAAGTTCACATGCAATAATGTGGCTCGATAATCTTCATGGTTTTTCTCAGTGGCCTAGACCACATGCTGATCCATATGTATAAATGTACTAAAATAAAATACGTAACAACATTGCCATTTTATTTTCTTATAACTAAACATAAATAAACTTGAAAATAATGTATTAGAATTTGTGTTAGATATCACACATGGATGCAAAATGAAGAGCTACTTGAAAAGACTGCCTCTGAAAGGCTTTCATTAGAACAAGAGTATGAAATGCAGCAAAAATGGTACAACGATGCTGACAGTGAGTTTTTCCATAGCAGAAATTCTACACATATCACAGTTTTTTGTTACACATATGATATTAGTATGTTTTGTTAAAATTCTTGGCAAAATAAAAATTGATGTACCTGTTTCAAGAGATGCTTCATCAAGCAGCAAGCAATTGAGGAAATTTCTGAGATGATATTAACTTTTGCCTTAAGGCTTAGTTTAACAATTTTGGCATAGCAACATCCAGTTCTTAAAACTTTGTTTTCCTTGAAATTTGATGGGGTACTTTCTCCTTTATTTTTTCTCAATTTCATGAAAATAAATTCTGCTTTGTTATTCTTTGTTTCAATTACCTTATTTCAGTAGCAATTAGCTTTTTCCATTTATATATTTATTCATTCATTCAAATCAACCATTTAATTTCTTATTAATATTTATAGAATGTACATTCATCATCCTTGCAAAAGCTCTGTGGAAAAAGAACAGAGATGAAATTGGTATGTTTACAGGACAAAACCTTTCTTTTATGAAAGCTCTAAATAAATACTTCTAACAGCAAAATTCTTACTAACTTAAATCTATCAAAAACAACGAGTATAAAGATTTCACAAATCTAACTAAATTTTGTTAGACAACTTAAAAAGGAAAACAGCAGGAGCTTTATATCAAACTGTCAACAAGAAAAGAGCAGATGAGTATTCTGACAATTGTAAATTACATCAACATTGCTCGAACAAAAAACTTACCTTTCTTAATTTTAACAAAAATGTCTAAAAAGATCTGAAATAGCTCTAAACACAGACATCCAAATAAATTTATATCGTTTTGTAAGATGTCACTGAGAATGAATATCTTAGATACCACAAAAACATCTGGAAGTCATCTTTGACAATCTGAACAAATGTGTTAAGGGCTCGCAGAGTGCTGAGAAAAGCGGGAGGTCTAAAACTATGTGGGGGCTAAAATCAAATTAAAATAGGCTTTACTCGTGGTTCACTTCTTAGTATTTTGCATTTTTGCTGAAGAAATTACCCCCCCCCCCCTCCCCTAGTTCCCATGCTCTGTGATACCTGTGCTGTGTTCACTGTATTAGGTGCAGGGACATTATCATCACAGAAGTTCAAAATGTAGATTTATTTGAACACCAGTCAACATGATAATCATAATAAGTTTTGACATGTCTAACAGTTTTAATTGGATCTCCTTTAGAATCCATGGTTGGAGATGTAAATCTTTTTTTAAATAATCCTGATGATAGAACAGAGGCTGAAGTAGAAGTTATGGTTGCAGGTATAACAATATTTCCATATCTCAACTTGCTATCTATGATTCCTTTAGAGAGATGTTGTCTAGAATACTTGATTGTTTTTCTTCTGATTCAATGGTTCTCAAAGATAGGCAGATGCACTACTTCCTTAAAAAACTTTCTTTTATTAATCAGCAGAAATCTCTAAAGAGCAAATAAGTAACAAAGAGCTAATAAAAAATGGGTGAAAAATTCATTCTTTATCATGGTAAAGAAGCAATTATAAAAACTTACTAGCAATTTTTTTGTCAAGGAACAAATTATTTTTTCTAGAACCAGCATCAAGGGGGTGTGGCATTGGCACAGAGGCAGTTTTGGCAATGTTGTATTACGGTATGCACACCATATGAAAATATAATATCATAATTTTCTAGTTTTATAAGTAGCATTCCAGTCATTAAAAGGTTTAATGAATAGTAAACCTTTGTTGTTTCTTTGTCACAGGTAATATGTCTCTTGGAATAAAGAAATTCAATGCAATAGTTGGAAATTACAACAAAGAAAGCGTTGCTTTATTTTTAAAGATGGGTTTTGCCAAGGTTTGTGCATTTCTCTACATTTACAATAAATACATTAGTTCATGAATCAAAGAACAACAGTTGTTTCAAACCATAATTTTTGAAAAAAATATCTTTTTGCTTTTGTCATTCAAGAGTATTACAGATCATTAAATCAGGGCAAACAGCCAAATTTTAATCAACCACAAGTCAAAGTGCCATTCCATATTCTGAATGTTTTAATATCATTTGTCTTTAAAAAACTAAATGCATTTTACTGAACATAAGGAAACATGTTTTCCACAGATTTATCTCAATCGTAAACAAAGTTAGCAAAGCCTACTGCATTTTACCCAAAACAAGTTTAAACTAATGCACCCCTTTTTCATTTGATGTGTCTGAGCAATTGGTCTTGTCAGCACCCTTTGATTTTTATTTGCAAAGGCTGGTGGCTTTCCCTGCAAAATTAGGTCTATTCCAAATAACTTTTCATCAAGAGGCATAAATTGTGGAAAAATGTTGATCATTGCATTTTTAAAAACTTTCTTAATCTTTCCTTTATCCCAACATACAATATTATCATAATTACCACCCTTTCTCTGTAACACAAAGCTATTAATTTTGTTTTAGATAAAGGAAACAGCAATTTTTAACCAGTCCACTTTTGAAATTCAAATCAGCAAAGAGTCATTTTATGATAAATTTGCAACTAAACTTTCATGTCTATGTATTGCTACCTATCCCATTGAAGAGAATTAACATGACTCTTGTATCAAAAAAGTGTCTTATTGGATCTCAATTCTCAGTAGAATCAAACAATTTTTGCCTTCTCTTTTCTTCTGCATGTTTGTCAACCATAATATTGTGAAATAAAGAACATTTAAAGAAAAACAGGTTCAATATGATCTCATTCAAACTTCATTGACTTTGGTGGCCCCTCAACATCAATATGAAATGTTTTTAAGCTTTTATCCTGGTTTGGGTCATAACCAAGACCAAGACCTCTTTTATTTCTTGAGGTATCAAATGCTTGTTGATATTGCGTCTCCAGTTTGTTATTTAACCTCTTCTCTTCATCTTTACTCATTGCAGCACTATTAAATTTCTTTACTCCTTTAAAGATACTTGTCTTTCCTTTATCATCTACTGACTTGTCTTTGTTTTTAAACCCACCAAGCAGCCGTATGAATTTATTTTTTTGCTCTTCAGATCCAAAAGAGGCTTGACCCCACTGTCCAACATCAACTTTTTCCTAAAAAATTGATGATTCATAGTTTATTTTGCAAACTCACAAACTTCCTTCACAATGGTCACAGTTCACTTTTAGGATATAGAATCTTTTATCTTCAGTTAGTGATTCTGTTGTTGTTTATGTAGAGTATGAGACTTTAGGAAAACCCAAACATTGAATAAAAAATACATTTTTGCAAGACTGGGTTAGATTGAAATGTTTACCAAATACATAAATAAGAAATAGTTGGCTCCAAATAACACAAGTTGCTACAACAGAAGCATTTTTGTAGTATTAAAGGTGGAAACAAGGGAAATTTGTAAATTATTGTGGTAGAGTTGAAAACAAAATAACTTCTCAAGCAGCATCATCATAGATTGAAAAAAACAGTATATTGTAGTCCAAAGAAGCCAATTGAGAGGGAAAGGGTAAAAGGAAAAGACTGTCCAAGGCCCAAATGCCAACAAATTCCAATTTTAATTTTAATTTTTTTACAATATCAATATTGGAAAACATTGCAAAAGAGTGTATATATATATCTGGTGAAATGATTTTCTCAAATCAACTTTTGTCTGGCAATATTTCAAGATAAATGTGGAAACTACATCCTTTAAAAGAGTTTACAGCATTTTTCATAGAATGTTGAGAAACTACCCAGCGTTGAATTGGAGAACACATATTTGCAACACTTAGCAGAATATGTCCTGTTCACAAAAGAACATATACCAAACCAATAAATACCTACCTCTGATTTCTTTTTATTCTCTGGTAATTCTTCCTCTTCTTCGTCACTTGTCTTTTCCTTTTTACTCTTCTTTCTTTTCTTTTTCCGTTTTGCTTCTGTTGCTTCATCTTTGTCTTCAAAACGATCTTTTTGGCCTTTCTGTCCTTTTATTTCTTTAACATCTTCTGCTTCATGCTTTCGTTTCTTCTTCTTTTTCTTTGGCTGACTTTCTGTCAAATCCGAACGTTCTGTATCTGTAGAAATCTCAGCTTCTCTGTCTTCATTTTTTACTTTCTTTTTGTGCTTTTTATTTTTTTTCTCCTTTCCATGTTTATCATCTACAATAGTTGATTGATTATTATCATTTTTGAGTTCAAGATCATCATCCTTTTGAGATTCTTTATGCTGTTTTTTCTTAGATTTCTTTCTTTTTTTCTCTTCATGTTCTAGGGCTTCACATTCCATTTTATCTAAGAGCCGCCTGCAAATAATTTTAAAAAACGTTTAGGCTTTGGAAATATATAATGTGAGATAATGAAAGAATTAATCAACATTCATGATATCTTGGACACTATTATGATTTACATGCCGCTCGTAATGATTTGAGCAGGTTCATGGCTGAGCATGTGCCTAAAATTTTTCATCAAGGTGGGCCATTAATAACTTCCTGCCTAAATTGCACTGAAAAGCAGTAATATAAGTACTATTGATGTTACAGCTTTTCTGTGCCAATTTTAACCCTTGCTATACCAAAGGATTATATAACTATCATCTTTCAAGTGTTATAGATACTCACAAAAGATACTAATATTATTTTGATCCCAACATGAATTCATAACAACAAGAATAGTAACAATAAGAATAATGTTCTAAAATTAAACTTCTGACATAGAAGTTTTGCTTGAATGTTTAACGGAATCAATCTTCTGAAAAGTTGTATTCAGCTCCATTTGATGACCCAGATGATTGATGGCACAATCAAAATATTGCTTCCTGTAATGACAGTGGTGGTGATGCACATTCAGTGTGGTTCTTTCATCACACTTAACTGGCACACCAAACCTCACTGTGATTTTTTGACAGTTTCCACTGATTAACAAGCAAACCATCTCATTAAGGTTTAAAACAATATGACAAGAATTTAGATGTAAAAGGAATCTTTACAAAGTGCAAATGACAGGGGGGCCATAACGCTACTGTCTGAAAATCAGGCCTATGACAACATGTGCACCGTGTCTTGCCTAGGCATGTGCTGAGACATGGGCCTGCAACCACATACCTCAAACTAACTGAGAGGCATGGATTCATAAAATTCCCACAGCAAGAAATATTAATAGCATTAATCTTTAAAAAAATTTTTATACAGTATTTCCTCTAAAGAATGCTGCAGGGTTTATTACAGACTTTTGGATGCGGGGTTCAATAGAGGGCACCGTTTATCAGAGGGCAGCGTTCAATACAAAATGAAAAGTTTCTCTTATGAAAAATGACAAGAAAAATGCGATGAAAAAAGATAAAAACAGACTTTAAACAATTTTTTCCCACAAACATGTAATAAAGATTGTGTGAACAATTTTTTAAAGTTCACATAAGATGTTTTCACGTTATGGAAGGTCAAGGAATGTCAATATCTTTGTCTCCGTCAGAGTCCTTGTCTCTATGGCATAAAAACTTTCATAGCTTTCGAATAGTGGTGTGTTTTCTAATAAAGTTTTTTATTTATTGAGGGACTAGACTTCCTTTCTCCGAAAAAATCATGAAAATTAGAATTGAAGTTGAAAGAAGAGGATCAAGGCCATGCTGAACGTAGTAAAATTGTGACATTTTAGATAAAGTTTAGTTAATCACATTTTATTAACTTCATTCACAACTTTTAGCAATATTTATGGACCAATAACACACAGGGCTGTAACGGGGTAAAGCACCCCGAAACAGGTCAAAATTTTGGCTAGATCCGCGCCTGGTGTAACTGAGTCACATAACTGTAAATTTTTAATGACTCACGTGGCAAATACGTGTTTTTCAAAACAGATAGTGTGAAACTGCAAGTAGTGACGCATAATTGGACCAATATATATGAGGCAATCTTGCTGAAATGAAAAACCAATGAGGAGAGCTTACTTATTATTTAACTCCTTTGTAGAGCTTACTCTTACCTTTGCCAATTCACTACGTTTTATCCAAAGATGATTTTACGATCAGAAGCCACTGATTTGGGATTTAACCATGCCGCCAGACTAGGCCATTTCGAATGCGAGGCGGGATTGCAAAGGAGGATTTTAGCAAAACAATGTAGGAATCCGTGCGGAATGTTTAATGTGCCATTTGGAAACTGTAAAGCACAGAAGACAACTTTAGGCCTAAATAAGATTAGAAATGAGCGAGAGAAACAAGACTGTTCTTTTTAATCTTCTCAAACAACCTGGCAATGATGGTTGTGCAGAATGTGGTGATAAAAGTAAGTTTTTTTTCGCTTTGCTCGGGGGGTGTGGCCTAAGTCATGCAAAGTGTTAAAGAAAATAGAGCTTATAAAATTCTTCTGCCTTGTGTTTGATTGTATTTTTATTTGTTTATAGGGGAACCTCCAGATTGGGCTTCTGAAAATCTCAGTATTTTTCTATGTTTGAAATGTAGCGGCCTTCATCGAAACCTTGGTAGACATGTTTCCTTCGTCAGATCCCTTAGACTCGACAACTGGTCAGATGAAAAATGCGAGGTACTTCATTCTTTCTAAAAATGTCTAGCCTATTAAATACCTAGATTTTTTGTATGACGTTGCGTTTAGATGGCATTTGATATTTTTTAATTTCTCTTCGTGCGCTTTGCCTCGAGACCAGAGAGAGGGCCTTGTAGGAAGTCACGAATCCGGAAGTCGTTTCTAATTGGACTTCGCCACTATCATAAGCAATATGACACACCGGTCTACTTGCTTCCTTATTCTTTCAAAATCAAGCCTTTCTAAAATTGCATCAAAAGGGGAGAAATCACAGTACTTTCAAAAGATCCCGTATATTTTTAACTTTCTGGAAGTGAAAGAAAACGAAGATATGTCAGGAAGCGTTGGTTTGAAGTTGTTCGATTTGCTGGATCAGCCTGGAAATAGCCGGTGTGCTGATTGTGGATGCGACGGTATGTTGATTTGCAAGTCTCATTTGCTTTTTGGTTTCAAAAGAAGACCTTTATAGAATAAATAGTTATAAAATACTTCTCTTGACGAAAATTGAACCTTTAAGAAGATTAAACGGCTAATGCCTTGACTTTGCTGATTTGCTTAAAAGATTTCTATTTATGATTAGATTTCTAATATGACTTCGGATCAAGGATTTAGGGTACTGGGCTCAATAACTTTTATGTTTTTTCTCACTGTCCTAGAGAACATGCTGCTTCTTGTTAATATCATACCTAAAATGTACAGCTTTGCAATTTTTTTAGAATAGTGGTATTTATCTATACTTGTAAATAATGTTGATGAATCAGACTATAATTTAAACTAATGCAACACCTTATTGCAACAAAAATCTTTTCTAGGTCTCCTGCAAGCTTTAATTTAGTTTGTGTTATATGTAATATATCATTTTTTCTCTTGCAGCATCAGCACCTAAATGGGCTTCTATTAGCCTTGGTATATTCCTCTGTGTAAACTGTGTGGGGTCACATCGTAGTCTTGGTGTGCACTGCTCAGTTACAAAATCACTTGAACTGGATAAGTGGAGTGAAGAAATGTATGAGGTATAAAAGTGTAAAAGATTGTAAACAAATACACCAAACTGCCTTAGCTCTATAGACCTTTAATCCTTTTCATTTGACATTCAAATAGATGCACTGAACAAAGAATGAAGAAAAACTTACAAGTCTGAAAAGATCAAAGTCATAATCGACCAATCAATATATAATTACACATTGTGAAATAATTACCCATTTAGCCCCAATGATATTTCTCAGAAACAGTTGACACAAAGGTTCTGTTTAGTTCAGTTCAGTTCATTTAATTTGAAAATTCCACAAGATACAATTTAATAGCAAGTAAACAACAACAAATATTAATAACATACAATATAAATATGTCATGATTTGAGAAAAGAAAAAAAAAAGAATTGTATGCAGGGGAATTTCTCCAGGAGGAGCTCTCTCAGTAGCTGGGCTAATCAAGGAGAGAGCACCCCCTTTATTGAAAATGACTAATGAAATTGGGAAGTAGTTTCTGGGCATTTAATCAACTTTATAATTTAATTCAATTCAGTTATAAGGTATTACCACCTCCCAGTCAAGCAAGCAACCAGCCACTGCCCCACATGACCAACCCACAGAAGCAAGCCGAAACCCCTGAACACTGTCCCACCTACCAAGGGCAAGGCATGCCCCTCAACACAATCCCCACAATCGAAAGACTCAACTCCCAACTGCAAAGACCATGCAGAGCAACCCCCTACCCCTGATAGGACAAAACATCACCCAGGAAACCAACCAGCCCCCCAAGTAGGCCGACCCCCAAAAAAGGCAGTCCATCATCCATTCAGCCGGAAAGCAGAGCCATCTAAAAAGACTATAGGTGTAAGCCAACTATGTAAGGTAATTGTTTTCAAAAAAGAAAGCTTTGAGTTTTCGATGAAAGCTAAAGGCAGCTGGTGAACAGGAATGCTATTGCAGCACTTTGCTCCGAAGTATCGCACAGACCTGAGACCATATTGAAGAGTATTCTTCTCAGTAACAAAAATATCATTCTTGCTAGCTTGCCGTGTACCATATTGATAAACAGTTTTAACTTGTTTGAAGAAAGAGTGAAAGTAAGGAGGAGATACAAAACTCTGAATTTTAATTGAGAGAGGTCATGCAGCTTTAGTATTATTAAGTCAGCAAAGATTGGTGTAGAATGAAAATTGAAATGTTCAAATGCGATTGCCCTTATTATCTTTTTCTGCAAAAGAAATACTGGCTTGATGTAGGTTTCATAGGTAAGACCCCGAACTAAAATTCCATATTAGAGAAAAGGTGAAACAGAGATTTGTAAAGACAGATCAAAACACTTAAAGGTAAAAAGTGTCTTACTTTGAAAAAAAACCACAAGCTGATTAAGACTTTCAGCTTCATAATATACGTATGTTGGTATCATCAGCAAATAAGTAGTAGGTTGATTTTGAGGATGAAAGAGGCGAGTCATTAATGTAAATTAAGAAAAGAAAGGGTCCAAGGACGGAACCTTGTGGAACTCCGCATGAGACACTGACCTGATTGGAATTAGAACCATTGGAATTAGAGGTTCTGAAGTTGTCTTAGATGATTTGGTGACAAAGATCTGCTTACAAAGAAATGTGATTGGTAAAAATAGTCAGATTCATCTTATATATTAGTTTTCGTATTTTGAGAAATAGATATCAAGTGATGTCTGGCTTGGAGACTACCGTGTGGAGACACAACAAACCTATGCAGACTTTTTGAAATACAAGTGTCATCAATTAGCTAGAGTGGTGAGCAAGATTGCCATCCTGAAAATTTAGAAAGGGGGCTGTGCTGTATAGCAACACTCATGACCACACCCATGACCACACCTTATAGTCTTGCATTTGTGTTAAAGATCCTCTGTTGTGCATATGAAATCTTTCAAGCTGTTCACCAACTTTGAAAGGCTAATAGAAATTGCTCATTCATGAACAACAATTGCATAATAAATGGTTTAAGATTGCAAAGTAAGAAATTTTCCTATCCAAACATTTACTGACTTGTTAAGGTGGCTAAGGTGACAGTTTGTTTTCCCTACTACTGATGGGGTATGCAGTTATTTAGTCACTACAGTTGACACAGTCAATATTTTTGTACTGAAGAAAAATAAATTTCTTTAAAATAATAACTTTTGTAAGATTCATTCTTTTGAATAAGTGTGTTCTAAAGATTTTCATGAAAAAGCAAGAAAATTTAAAGTGTAGTTGAAGGTCAAAATTCTATCAGCCAACAGAACCATAACTTTTGAAATATTTTTGTTTTGAGTTTATACTCATTTTTTATTTTGCTAATTCTTGAAAACATAATTGTTTTCAGAAACATTGAATTCTGATTTGTTTAGAAAATGTATTTTAAAGACAGATATTTGTGTCTTTTGCTTAAGAATTGAGACTGAAACAAACAGCAGAAGCAACAAAATGCACCCACTTGATAGGATGGACAAATTTATATAACTGTTTAAGAATATCATATAAAAGCTAGAATAGAAATATATGAGGATTTTTCAGGTAAATAAAGGAAAACAATTCAGTTGAAAAACTATTGATGAAGAAGAGTATAACAGTACCTGTACGATCACTTTGTAAATGGCCTTCACTAGATATTGTGGAAGGAGGTGTTGGTCCCATAATTGACAAGAAGGTTAGCTATCCTTTTTTGTCTAAATAGTTGAAAAAATGGTATTCACCCCGCGTTTTCGCATGGAGGTTTGCTGAAATATAAAAACTACGTTAATAACTCGTTGCTCAAACTAACGTAGGTATTTAAATAATGAAGGAAAGAGGGGAGAAGGATAAAAAGTCTGGGATACAAACTACAGCGCTAACGTTAGATAACGCTTTAGAGACGGGCGTGTATTGCCGAGGCGCGTATGATTTTGAAGAAACTCTTCTTATTGTTGATTAATCTCTGTCATTTGAGGTTTCCTTGACGTAAAGATGGTTTCGTGTCCTGGTTGGGATAATTGCATTTACCGGCAGTTGCAAAAAGTCTAAGGATCCAAACAAAAAGCCTTAAAGGTCTTAGCTCACACCTCAAGTAGTTTTTAGCCACTTATACTACGTTTTGCTTGCCTGTCATGGCTCCAGTGCACAAATGCAAGTAAATGATGCGGATGGCGGTTTTTATATCTCTAATTATTGGCTGTTTCGTTTTATGTTTCCCTGTGATTTCCAAAATCAAATCTTGATATTTTTCAGAAAGAAACATGCTCGTGATTAGAAGTTTTGTATAGGTTCTTGAGCAGTGATATACATTTCTTGTAGTCGATGTAACTATTTTCATTCATTTATTCATTTTTGTACATTTACAACAGAGTTTTTATGGCAAAAACCATCACAAGTTTTACTTTTATCTTCGTATGCTCATTTTCCTGAATAAAACTTCGTGGCATCATATTTTATGATAACGCCCTCCTTTCTAAATTCAACCATCACCCCATCTTTTTTATACTCGTGTTTTTTAGGGAGTTGGACTCTGCTGCATGCAAATGTTGAATTCCCTGCCCTAATCATTCAAAATTTAACATAATACCTTGTTTATGAAAATTACTGTTTAACCAGTCTGTCATAAAGTGCTTCTATAAAACAGGTGTATGGAACAGGGCGGTTCTAACTTGCCTCATTTATGGTTATTGTGCCTTGTTTATGCTAATGAATATAATGCTAATTTTGCTTTTTCATTTTTACACTGGTTATCTTTGAAACAACATCCCGAGTCGCTTGTAGTCCATCACACCGTAAAGAGCTCTCACAGAAATTTCTTCAAATCTATATCCCTGTGGTTTCGAGGCAATAAAAAGCAAAATTTTCTCACTTTAATGAAGCCATGTATGCCGGGGCAAAATATAAGTATTCATTTAATTTAGTTTATTTTGAAAAGTTTATTACATTGGATTCTGATCGTCGTATTACTTGTTTCTGAATTTCTTTCTCTAAAATTTTCCCAGTCTGACAAGCTAACACCATCTCTCCCCACCCCTCTTCCTCACAAAATTCTTTTTGCTCATATCTGGTGTGAGAGAAGATTCTTTTTTCATTTCAGTCAATGGCTGCGAAGGGCAACATAAAATCAAACGAAATTTATGAAAAGAATGTGCCAGTATGCTGGAGAAGGCCAACTCCTATCGATCACAGAACGGATTTTTATATCGAGGAGTGGATCAGAGCAAAGTATGAAAGAAAAGAGTTTATGGAAGGAAATGATTCCAAGCAAGCCTATTGTAAAGGTAGGCATTTCTTTGCTAGTCTCAAAGTTGAATATACACAATAGATCTGCTCCAATCAGAAATTGATTATAACTGCATTAAGATCAAGTATCATACCCCCTTCTATCCGTTTCTTTTTTGTTGGATTTTTGAAGACTCCAGCTCCGTATTTAAATGGTCGAGAACTTTTGACAAAAAATTGAAATTTTCTTCAGAATCCCTTTCAACAATGACTTGGATTTATGAGTTATTTATAAACAATGAACCCCGTTTATTATATTTTGGACTCAGTCATGACCCCTCGTTTCTTCAACATCCATGCCCCTGTTTATTCCCCGTCTAAGAGTACACAGTTACAGGAGGGTGGGGTAGCGATGTGACAAGAACGTTACCCAGCTTCCTGCATGGATTCTCTTTAATTGGAAATGAATCCTTGAATATTGGCACAAAACCAAAACAAATAATTGTAGTGTTTTATTACCTTAATTTCTATTTAACAGTTCTTATGCAATTCAAGGCTCGACCCTGTCTTCATTACTTAGTGTCTTACAGTTTTTGTAATAAAGTGAAGCATAATATTTTGGTATGATGAAATTTTCTTGAATAAAATGGTATTGCAATGAATGGTAGATGACGTCATTATATGAGTTTTCTTTATGGACCATTCGCTAGGGCCTGTTTGTATGTATGAAGGCGGTCCTGTCCTTTTGTATCGTTTGTTTCTCGATAAATCCATTTTACAATACCAAATACACGTCAGCCTTGAGCTCAGAGTGTTTCAAATTCGGCTCGGTTCGTGCAATTTGTGTTTAGAGCTAAGGAATTACCTATATTGGATAGATTAGAGTTACTTCTGCGGAAGTTCCGAATGCCTGGAAATTCACATTTTTGCAGGCAGATGAGTCCTCTCTACGTTTACTATGAAATCGGTGTATCTTCTTGTTATTGAGAAAAATGTGGGTGTTTCAGGGCATTTATGGCTCTGCCATGTACGTGTTATAGTAACGTTATACCTGTGCACAGTCCTTTCTGTCGCCTTTTATTTTTACATCCCAAAAAGATCAGTTTAAATTATTTCTTCGTTTTTTAATTCTAATTTGCTGATATTGACTAGTGTGCTCGGATTAAACCTAGAGGTCCATTTTCATTCATAACAGGACATCGTGCAGTCAGTTTATCTAGATATAAATCAATACGTTATCCCTAGGAATGAAGGATGGCCTGCTAAGAAAGAGGGACCGAAATGGAAATTCTTGGAATCTAAGATACTTTAGGCTATCATCTGATACGGGATCACTTTCTTATTACGAAAAAAAAGAGGTTTGTTTATTTGTTATCTGTTTTGTCAACTCTTTGTCAAATATCTCGTGAGTTGCAGTACGCAACTTTACTCTATTTAGCAAACTACGTTTAGTGCAGCTACTAAACCGCTAAATCCATAATTCTACAATTTTATTTCTTTTCCCTGTCCCTCCTGCTATTTTTGTCACACAGGGCTATTGTAAAGTTAAAATCATTTGGTATAAAATATGGTTCCAAAAGCTTGAATATTTTAGAAATAATATTTTGTTTTGAATGTAAAGTTGCATTCGAGTTTGAGTGAAAATTGGATGCTTTGCCATTGAGAATTTCAGTGAAACACGAATTGAATTCGTTTCCACTGACTAATTTTTTCAGGATTTAGCCCCCATAAAAAGACTGAACATCAAAGACGTCAATGTTATACTGTGCAGTGAAAGCAAAACTGAGAAATTTTATAGCATGGAGATTGTGTCACCAGAGGTTAAAGAGAAGAAGGGAAAACCTAAAAAATCTTGCAGCCGCAGTATTTATGTGCACGCAGAAACTGCCAAGGTTAGCTGTTTTAAAATATCATCTTACTATTTGGATGTTTTTTCTAATTTTTTAACGGTTTTATTTACTAGCGTTTCTAATATTTATGATTTATAGAACTTAGCAAAGTCGAAACACGGAGTGCATTTTGGAACATATATCTGTATTTCTCATTGAACCTGTTGACTTCAAATGGGAAGAAGACATTGCCCTGTAATCTGTGACAGGGGGTAACGGTCTTGGGGCCTTGCGCTATAACGCCCTAGCAGCAAAGGCAGCCCTCATGTTTTACTCCTGTTGCTCATTCTGTGTACCTGGTATCCTCGATTAACATTGTTTAGTTTTTCGAGTTTATATCTCCCAGGGCTCATTACTTAGGCTAAGAAAAGCCTCTACTTTGATGTTTTTTTCATTACGCTATAGATTATTAATTCGCTACATTTTTAAAACCTTTTATAAGAATAGCATGTCATTCTAAAATTTTGCAGTATATTATGAAATAAATATGTTAAAACACCCTTTTTATTAATTTATTAAATTGTGAGTTTTTCTCTGTCTTACTATTCCTAAATTGTAATAATTTTTTGTAATTTTCAGGACATTGTAGACTGGTATCTTTGCATCAGATCTGCGAAATTGATGTTACTTAAAGATGAAGGCTACGATATGGATCCGAATGATCTTAATGTATGTGTAAATAAGCTATTTTGCCTTTGCTGTTATTTTCAGTTAAGATCTGTCGCTTACCAGCAACACTGTACTGTTTACGTATAATACTAGCATCTACGTATAATGCATGCCATTGAAGTGAATCAACCAGAATTCAGTATCGTTTTTGTTTCTCTGGAGCCTAGAGGACAAGGATGTTTTTTTACCTTGATTCCCTGCATAGTTCTTGGAATGCCCTTTTGTTTGTATTGTTTTGTAAAATTTTAGAATTTCTGTGGTTACCGGTGCAAAAGACCGACTTTACACCCTTCTCCCCCCCCCCCCAAACAATGTTGACAATAGAGTCGAATATCATACCTAACATTTTTTTGTTAGAAATTCTAGCTGTTATCATAAATAACATTATTTTGACGGTCGAAGGATTCAATAGAAAGCTTGTAAGTAGTATATATACATAGACAGTTGCTGGCATTAGCCACTTGACAAGATATTTTATCGAATACTTCAACTCATAATCAGGTTTTGTTGAGCAGGACTCAGTGATTAAGGTCATGGACTACAGATCTAAGGTTCTGGGGCCCCAGCACTTGATGTGACAATTTTACACTTAGATTGAGGAGAGTGGCCAGCTCTGAGCTGTCTTGAATTCCAGGAGTATGAACCAGGAGGCGTAGCCACTACATCGAAGAAATAGCCAGAACATTGGTTTTCATTGTCTAAAACTGTCTTCGGAAGCTGAATAGCAACAATGAGATAATAGCTGTTTAGTAATAGACGAAATGCCCGTGTGTATATATATTTGTTCTTTGTGTCCTTTCTTATTGGGTAGCGATAGGAGCTTGGTGCAAAAACCACAATTTTGCTTGCAATGCAGATTGGAATTGAAATGTAACTATTTTTTTGAGTCATTTTTGGGTAGTGGCTATGTATCTTGGATGAGAAAAAAATTTCTTGCTGAGAGTACCATTTTTCATAACGGTTCATACAATTAGGGCGTGGCCTAAATTTCAGAGTGGCAGATATTCTTCGAATTGAAATTGATACTTGATGATATTTTGTGGCATCTTGTATATTTGTTTTCTTTCAGACTGAAATGATACTTTCCACCTGTAGAATCAAGGAAGGGCACTTGAAGAAAAGTGGTCCAAAAGTAAGTAACTGAACTATGCTCTTCTCCATGTAAAATGTGACATATTAATATTTGAAGCTATCGGAATCCTGCCTAAGCTGCTCCGTTTGCTGTGTCCGCTGATAACGTCTGTTGAGTTTATGTTTACGGTCAAAGTTATCATATATTTTGTGGCTTATTCTCAAATTTCTCTCGTTGTTTTGCTTTATCGTCAGCTATTGTCGTATATGGGTTTACGAATAGGTTAATGGTGCATTGTACATTCTTTATTAGAAACGATATTTAAGTATTGCTATTTTCTTTAGGAGAACGATCGATATAAACAAAGATGGCTGACTGTGGAACCAAACAAGTTTTCATATTTTGAACACAAATTGGTAAGGCTTTCTTTTCATTTTTATTGTGGAATCTTGTCCTCTGTTTTCAAAACATTTATTACTTGTGACGTCAGTGCTTATCTCAAAGCTCGTGTGTTTTTAAATAAGAAATATTTTTGATAGTTTTGAAAGTGGTATGAGAAAGGAGCAATAACTCGGAATTAATCTCTGTAACGATAAATTAAGCTTCAGTGTTTAAATTGAACAGTAACTATATGTCAAATGATCGCATTAAGCGTGAATCTCTGAAAATTACTCATCGAGACCTTAGTTTTTCGTTACGATGGCTAGCGTCGTTCTGTCCACACGGCATAGACCAATGCAATGCCCCAAAAATTTGGGTATATATTAGTCTATTAATACTGGGATTATACAATTTTTCTTTACATTCAGTGACATAGGGAAAGCCAAAACATAACTTATATTTTTCTTGTTGATTGTTTAGCATTCACTGAAAAGCTTGACGTTTTTTACTGTAACCAAGATTTGTCATATCATATTGATCCCCACATCACATTATAGGTACATATCATTATTTCTGACTTTATCTTTGCTTCAACATGTAGGATGCAACCCCAATTCAAGAAGTATCCCTAAAACCTTCCCCGGAGATATATAGTGTGTCTGAAGGGGTAGATGGCAAGCACCCAGATGAACCATATCCATTTATGGTAAGAACCCCAGAAAGAGTCTTCAATTTCGGAGCAGAATCGAGTGAGGATTTTACGGAATGGATGTCAGCATTCAAAAAGGCATTGGAATTTGAACCAGTTGAAATAAACCGGAATACGAGGATGTCCATAGTTTCCACAGCGTCTCAGTTTTCCCAGCTCTCTGTTTCATCAGGTGACTCTACAGCCAGTTCTTAGATACATTTTCGTCCGTCCCTGGAAGTTTTCAGTCATTTTTAGATTAGTTTAGTATATTAGTGCACAATCTGACTATACTCTGGATTTTTCAGTCTCAGATTTGAGACGTAAAATGTTTTTAAGCTGACATATATGTCATATGGAAAACAAGACTTTCATTTTTCATAAGTCACGGTAATCTATAATATTGTTGGACTTTATATTTTTCATCATATAATATTACATATTTTTATACAGACGGTGTTTTCGTTGTTTCGTAGTTTTCGTTGTTTTATGCAACTTTGTTAGGATGTACCTTCAAAAATCCCTTATTGAACTTCACTGTCAGATGAAAATAAGATTTCTCGTTGAAATAGGAAGATAACTTGCAAAATGTTTAATCGTGTACTGCAAAAGAGTTTCATGACTGTTGATAGTCAAAATCTCCATCTGATTTAATATCAACAAAGTTTTAAGTATATCATTTATAAGATTTGTTCGAGCAAAGTTTATTGAAGTATGAAAATGAGTATATTCTTCAAGGATTTTAATTTAAACCCAGATTTTGTTTGATTTTATGACGATTTGGGCAGACAGCAGACAGCATAAACCCTTTCCCTTTTAAGTTTAACCTACTTTTAGTAGGATTCATTGTCACTAGTTAAGCGTGCAGTTTTTCCTGGTAAATCGGTATTTTTAGGAATGTATTTTGATCTCGAAGAACAAAGTAACTATTTTGGTCTACATATTGTGGTATATAATATATTGTTTCCGTTTTTCTTAAGCCCGAGAAGACAATTTTTGTAAAAACCATGTTCTTAACATGCCTTAACTTGCTTTTTATGCGCTGTATCTATCATTTCTGGATTATTTTATATTTCTGGATCGTTAATATATTACTTAAATGTCAAGCGTGGATACAAGAGCGAACTTCCTCTCCCAATTTTTGTGCATGTATAATTCTGTTGTAGATGGCTGCTTTTGTAGGGGGTAACGCTAGAGTCCAGAACCCAGTAAAAAATGAATCTACCAAATTTTTTGAGTTTCTCTGGCTCGCTTTTTAGTGTATCTGCATTGCAGTATCTATTAACTGTCTACTTTTCAAAAAAAGTTTTATAATTGTTGTTAGCTGGTCACCGATTTTCTCGTTTTTTAAGGTCTAGATCAATACTAATTTTGGTTTTAGGAGAATTAATATGCCTACTGAGTTTTAGCCTGTACTCAAGACCCCTAAATGAGTTGTGACTCCCTTTAAACCACCATGAAAAATTATGTTGAAAAGTAGTCTATGTGACTGCTATTTATTTCCGCAATTTCGAGTTACAGGGAGTCTGGTTTCTAGTAAATTTCGCGCCAAATTCAATTCTTCCGTCACGCGTACGATTTTAAACAAAAATTTAGCGGAAACTGAGGTAGGTCTATATAAAGTTTTTATCATTTCGTATTTTTTGTATCTAAGTTAGTTACAAACAATTTTAGTATGTAGTATTCGTCATTTTAGATCTTTATTACATGCCCATGAATGGGATTTCATTCCACTTTTTCAAGTATTCGCTTTATCGTCATTTTGATGTAGGCCTATCGTATTGTAAATTGGCCTTACTCCCTCGTGTTTTACATTACAACTTCTTTTAGATATAAAAACAGTATCTAGTGTTTAATTCGTTTGATAAAACCGATTTGTAATTGATTCCTTTGATTTTTGATCGATGACTTTAGCCAATCTCTAGTACTTTTTTTACAGTAACCTTGTTCTACATTTAGGGCTATATTTGTTGGTTCATTCTACATTACCAACCCATCATCTTTCCTTGATATTCCCTTCATCACATTAGCTTAATTTTTGCAGATGGGAATTTGAAATTATAGAGATAGAAGAACATCAGTTAAGTGAATAAATCATGAGACGAAACGATTTAGCCAACAACAGACTTCAATGGCCAGATGGCAGTACACTGAACATGCAATCAGACGTAAATACGACGAGAGAAAATATTGAAAACTTACAAGCTGGAATCTTGAAAGGGGTGAGCAAGAGTTAGCAAGAATTGAGAAAAATATAATACTGAAACGCTGTTTACCTTTATTGTTTAGCATTTGCTGGAAAGCTTGACGTTTTTCACTGTAATCAAAATTCGCATATCACATTGATCACATTATAGGTTCTTATCATTATTTCTGACTTTAGCTTTGCTTCGACATTTAGGATACTACTCTGATTCAAGAAGTATCCCTAAAACCTTTCATTTGAAGGTGGGAATCATGAGACTTGGGCAAAGCTTAATCGTTTAGGCATACCTTACAATTCATAACATAGTCATCCCTGAATATGTCCCCCCTTCCCCAAATGTAAATCCCCCATTCCTGGGAAGCAATTACCGAATGTAAGACCCCGAATATAAGCCCAGCGCTGATATTTGGATTTAACCATAAAAGCACCATTTTCTCCCTTAACACAATTACCCGCCGTTAACGAAATAATGTACAAGAACAGCGAATTTCAATATGCAATTTTTCTTTAGCGACTTTCTTACTTTTAGTTTGTAATACTTGTTACCTATAACATTATATATACAGCGTATCACCATGCCTTCTCCTTGAGTCCATGTGAGTCAATCTTTCCTGTAATGGTTGAAATATTCCACGACGGTTGTAACTTGATCGCAATAGTCTCTGGAATATGGCCGATCTTTTAGTTCAGTATTGAAAAAAAACTGATTTTGCATTTTCTTCTGACGTTAACTGACTGCCAATTGAGGCCCCCTCCCTTCCCCACCTCCAAATTGCTGTTAAGCGGAAGTGAAATATCAAACCTGATTATAATGCTACAAAGTTCTAAGTGTACCATTTATAATCAACTGAACAAAGTGTATGGCTATATGGTAGTTTACAATTTAAATGCCTTCTGTTTGATTTGTGACAATGTTCGATTGACAATTCAAAATTAGAGAAGTCTCGGCGATGTTCTAACTGAAGGTTGATCGTCTTCCCTCCTCCTTTTATATCTTGGTCTTGGCCATGATCCTTTCCCAATTTATTGCAAACCCCGCTTAATATCGAATCGACCTCAGTGTATATATTAAAGAGCAGAAAATGTGTAAAGGACATGTCACTTCTATGTTAACCAGGCATTTTGTTACTCTTTTGGTGCCCTATTCGCAAGTTTGCAGACCTCCCTTATTTTGTTTCTCTTTCTACATTGTCTAACAAGAATCTTTTACCGTAGTCTATTGCAGGTATTATCATAGCAAAGCAAGATGCAAGATCATTCGCTGACAGAAAAAGTAAGAAGTCTTTGCTTCTTTACTTAAATGCATATTGAGGGTCCTGGGCAATCAGGCAGAGGGCTCGTACACCCTGTAAATAGCTGCTTGCAAGGTACGCCCGTCCATGCGCTCGAATTTATGCAGGACAACATCAGCCAGCCAACATAAATATTTTTTATGTAAAACTTTATGATAATAAGTGATGTTAAATAAGGAGCACATCCCATCCCTGCTGATAACCTAGCTGGTCCAAAAAACCATCTTATCCCTCTATTCTTTCAATTTCTTGGTAGCCAAAGCCAATTATAGCTTTCGCATCGATAACAAAAACGCAATTGTTTTGAAGCCAAGCTAGAAGTGGGTTGGATACACTGTAAATGCTTTAGTTATTCGGGGGTGTTGATGGGGTCACCTTGACCCTAGCTTGTTTATTTGGCTTTTGAAACATCTTTCTTAAAAGCCTGCTTTTACCACAGTACTTGCATCATATGGAAGGCAACAACAGTAAGGGGGCGGGGAAAATTTTAGATGATATGCTCTCCGAATGAGTCAGGAAATAAAAAATCTTTGAAGAACCTAAGAGCATTGTCAAAGAGCCTGTGAAAATGCACTTTTTTCATTCTTTTAACAGATCCTTCGCAAATGAGATGGCAACTTACTTTTGTCCTAAGGGACTCTGTCACTGATTTTGCAAACGTCACGTGCTGGGGCAGTGAAACATTTATTAAAGATATCGCGAAATCATTTCGAATTGGGGATGCTGGTCTGTATTTCTGAGTAATGTTATGAGAGATTTCTGTCTATAATTATGTGAAACTGATTTTGTCTAACCTGGATTTGTAACTGGAATGTGTTACTGAATTTGTCAATCTGATAATGAATTTGTCTTTCAATTCAATTGGATCAAAGTTGTTGAAAAAGTTTAAAAACGTCTCTTCTTGTCGTGTTATGTTTATCTTCTTTATTATCAAGCTGCATTTTCCAAGATATGATATTTTTGTTTGTTGAAAATCACTAAAAATCTCATAACTGCCCCTTTGGTTACCCTCTCTGGAGACAACTATCATACACAGCTTGCAGCCATACTTCTTTATTATATTTATTTGTTTAGTATTGAAAAAATATGAATTTTTCAGTTGAGATTAAGAATGTCATGGTTCAAAACAAACAAAACACTCAAGCTGAAGAGAAGTTCAATCCATGGACACCCAGGTGAAATATCAAGTTTACTATTCATGACATTCATTATTTCGATGCTAGCGCATGCCATCTTTGATTCACAGTACACTCTGCTCTTTGTCAAATTTCTATATTAAATTTATCGACGTTTTATCAAGAAACAGATTGAGTTTGCAAATAGAAACATATTTAGAGTATAACACCCTTACTACTTTGGGACGAAATCAAGAGTGAAGCTGGATTGAAGCCAAATAAAAGCCCAGCCACAAAGCGGGGTACACCATGTTTGCATGACACGTAGAGACTCACCTTTGAAGAGAGTAATCACCCTGGGTGCCAGAGTCTCCATTATTTAGTCTCAGAAATATTGTTCGAAACTAGTCTCAGAAATATTTTTTGAGCGAGGATTGGAAATAGAAAACATTGATTGAACTGGATCCTTCCCCTTCCCACATCCACTCATTCTTTGCCACCGCTGCCGTCTACAATACTATATCCCTGGATTCATCAGACTCTGGTACCCAGGGTAGAGAGTAATGAATATCTGGCCACTTGAACTTGAGCAATTCAAGCAATGTTTGAACAAGACAAAAACTCGACATACTAGACACACGAATAGGCCACATCTTTATAGGCACAACCACGTTAATGTTTGACTCACTTTACCCACTAACATTTGGTTACAAAATGAAACAAAATTAGCAGTAACATGAAATGTTTTTAAAGGATTGGCCAAAAGTGAGATGGAGCTAACTGTAAATGCAATGCCTTTATATGTGACATACCAAAATCGTTCATCTTGAAGAAAAAGCCATGTGCTAGTGGAAGCATTTTGTTAAATTCATCTCTTAAGCGAATCACATCTAGGTAAAAAGAGGTCTGAAAATTTATGTTGTTTATTTACTGCTGTCGTTTTCCTTTAGTCAGTTCAACATTGTTGCAAACGAAACCCATGCTACTATAGAACGCTGTAGCATAGATGAGTTTGCATCGTTTGCTTTCATCCCTGTGAAGAAAACGTACGATTATTACAAACTTGGTGACATCATTGCCAACGGACAAAATCTGAATTGTCTTCATCTTAATTTGCTGGCGGTATTACGAGACGTAAGTTTTCTTAGATTTAAAAGAAGGTTTTTCTCACTAAAGTAACTGCAAATCTGATAGCCTTGCTCGAAGTTATCCTTGGTTGAACGTTTTAGGTGAAAAGGGAGTTGTCAGAACATTTCTCCAAATGACTGTTAATTGTTGTTGACATTATCAAAAGCAAACCTCCACAAATTTGAAAAGATTTTCCGCTGCTCCTCACTATTGATCCCTAAAAATCTAAAACATTTCAAACTCAAATTTAATGGACAAAACCTTTTAGGCACCCCCAAGCTAACACACAGAGATACGCATAGTAGATCTTTTCGAAGTTCTATTTTTAAATATGCATTCAGAACACATGGTATCATTTCATTAGAGTGGAAGTCCGAAAGAAATCATAACAAAGTCTGGGAAAACGATTCAAAGAAGAGAATTACTGGTTTTCGATGATAGCTGTGTCTCCTTTCCAATTGTAATGTGAGCTATTTTAATGTTTATCATTGATGTATTTGCAGACCTGTCAACCTTAAATTTTCAAAACCTGGAGATTTTAGATTTTTCCTAAAGAAAAACAGGGAGACTCGGTCAAAAACAGGGAGATCACAATAATTTGTTAAGGGAATAAATATACCTGATAAAATGTTGTGCTCGGCAAACAGTTTAAGACAAAAGTATCTTCATAATAACTTAAGGTGCTTTTTTGTCAATCAGTAAGCACTAACAAAAAACTGTTCTCATGTGAAGTTAATGTGACCATTATATCTTAACTATACCTCCTGTAAAATTAAGACATACACAATGGACCTGTCTTTGAAGCAATAAATATTTCCTGTATTTTAACGAACATGCAATAAATATTTCCATATACATTAAACACCTATACACATTGATATCCACACATTGAAATCTTTTACTGATTCATAATGACAAAGATCCTAGTAAGTAGTTGAAATGCGGGAAGGTAAAGCAATGTAATGGACTAAACTCAATTACAATCGTTGCCTAGCCTGACCACTCCCACCCCCTCTATTTCAAAGCCTCTATTTATAAAGGCTTTGTAAAAAGCAAGCATTTTATAAAATACTGGCTATATGTTATAAAATGTTATAAAATCTGCTATATTGACTATGTAAAATGTGTTATATTGGCAATACAAAATGTGTTATATGTTATAAAATGTGTTAATATGTTATAAAATATGTTATAAAATGTTTGCTTTTTTCAAAGCCATTTTCAAGTTCTGTACCGCCAAAAAACTGTTCGCCTCTATTTATAATAGACAACTGTCTAGAGATTTCTTCTGCCGGTTGCCATATTCAAATGGAAAACTGTAACAGAACAGCTTTGTACAAAGATGATTCTTTTTAAGAACAGAACAAAACCATAATAAAATTTTTACGACCAACTTCTTCCTCGATAATTTTTTTATTTTGCACTCCTTGAAAAATGGGGGCAACTAACCCGGTACTCCCTCTTTAATGGTCACCGACAGTAACCGCAATTTCTTGCCTTGGGTCAAGAGTATTTTTCTTTAAGGGTGCTCGTATAGTATTATGTCATCTGAAAAAGTAGCATTTTTTTAGAAAACCCTTCCAGAGCAGAAATGAATCATTTTGGAGATGACGTTTTTATTCTGTATCCCATATGTCATAGCTGTGAATTTTTCAGCTAGTGCTAATCAGTATATTACACTGATAAAATAAAAGTCATGGTACATAAGCAAAATATATTAAGATGTTCAGTTATCCAGGCTGTGGATGTATGAGATTTCATAATTTTGTCATCCACTGCTATTTGCTATTTGCATTCATGCGCTACGTTGACAACTTATTGTGAGCAGATAAACTCCATTAATATTGTTTGTTAGATGGAGCGAAGAGTTGAGTTGGCTGGCTGAAGGCTGGAATCCTCATGAGACAGGTAATTTAACTGTGTCATTAAGGAGATCCTATAACCTAGTAATGATTTTTTTACGAATAATCTCCGTAAAGTTCTTTTTGTCTGTATAAAACGCCAAAATCGTTTGAAGTCGTTATACTGTATACAGACTTGGAAACATTTATAATTGGTAAGAAGTACCTAGCGAGTTTGATGGGGTCTTATTATTGCTGTACACGTTTCTAAAACGAATTGAACAAGATATTGGAAGAAACTATTTTGCAAAAGAAATTTCCCAAAATTTTTATGAAATTGCTTAAATGGGAAATAGGAAAGAAAGGGAAATGGGGAACCCTTTTGACATGTATGACATCGCATTTTAATTTGTAAAAAAAGTTTATAAATTATAGACTTGCTCTATAACTAAAAGGAATTTGATTAAGCCTGGTTTCTTGACATGAGCATGACATTTGGCAGCAAACGACATTTTCTATACTCCATTCAATTATGTGCAAGTCTTGTGTATATCACTGTTATTATTATTTTTCATCACTGTTAAAGAACTGAATCTCACTATTATTGATAATCCACATTAATACACTACTTTATACATTCTCAAACGAAAGGAAAATTTCAAATGTTCCCATTTCTAGTTTTATTCTTTGCTGATGTGAAAGCCCAATATGATGACTTCAGAAAACGCATGGTGGCAACATGTGACGGAAAGACGATAATCACGGTCAATCCAGGTTCGTACTAGGCTTAAAAAGATTTTTTATCAGTTTTCATCCAGAACACGTGAAGCAAATTCCTTAAATCATTTAATGTAAAAGATTGATACTTAATTATCTTTATCGTTTTCTGACTGCATATAAACAAGTTTCAGTTTGATTTACCTACAGTCAGTGCTGTGGAAAGGATAGAACCATGTGTGGCACTATTGTTTGTTAAAAATATCAACAAAAGTAGTGTTCATTTGAAACAAGGAATTTGCTTAATTTTTAGAGGGCTCAACATCTCCTCCCGCCCCTCCTCAAAAACACTAGTAACTACGACCCTGCCAACAATTGCTCCTTAGGATAAAAAAATAGGACCCCTCTCACTGATACCTTGATCGTTGTTCTCAGCGATAATTTGAAAGAGAAAAACCTTGCTGTATGTAAATGAGATTTGTTTGAACAAACTGCAGTTGTTTGGGTTGTTAAAAACAGACGATGTAATGTAGTCGACACCATAAATGCCCAAATAGCAAAAATACTAAAAATGATGAAAGCAAAACCACTAGCTTTTGTTTGAAAGATTTCCATTACTTCGTATCTATGTAAAACTTCTTATTTATGTCAACATGGACGCTCCTAATCTTTAATGTTCTCAATGCTCCAAATTTGGTTTTCGTGAGGTGTTTCAAATTCTAAGACATCGTCCTTTTTTTTTATTTTTCTTGTTATTTTCCTGTCAAACCAGCACATCCAAAAAGACCATTATGGAAATAAAGCCAACTTGACCTTTTAATCCTATCCCTGCCACTGAAATTAGAGGTGTTTCTCTTTTTTGAATTTACATTATTGTATTCTTTTTTTTTTAACTTTTATAACTTGTAAATACAATAAATGTAGCGAATTACATACATGCATACATACTTAGTGTCCATCCAACTAAGGTCCCATAAAATGGCTATAATCAGAAGCTGGTAGCTTTAAGTAACCCTTTGTTTGATAATGCTACAAACTAATATAGGGGAGTAAAAAAATTCATAATGCAATTAATTTCCCTAGATATCCCAGATGCACATTTGCTGTACAATTATGCGCAGAGCATCGATGTCTTAGACGAGGAGTTCATGGCTGATCCACAGTCAACCACCATACCATGTAAGATCTCAAATATTGTTTTTAAGTAAAAATTCGCATCATTGTTTATAGATGGTTAAATGTTTATTTTGAGTGTGCAGTATTCATTTTTATATTCAATTGAACTGTATGACGGCAAGTCTACCTATATAGTTTAGACGACAACATAAGTTTAATTTAGAGGTGTACTCAGTCTTTCAGACAATTGTCTGGCCCCTCTTCTCGCAGCTTTTATAAAGTATTCAGACTCTCTGCATTGAAACATTTGCCAAAAATTTATTTACTTTCACCTTGGGTTTTTTAAAGAAAATAGTCAATTTTTATTCTTATATATTTTGGGCAACGTTCACTGTCAGGCGCTATCTGGCCCGGGTGGCAAAGTGGCGATCGCCACCCGAGCCCTTTGCTTTAAAAGAATAAATTGATGACAGGACTTTTTTCATAAAAGTTAATGTTGATAACTTCTGATAAATTTTATTCTTTCTTTCGCCTAAAATATCTACTAAAATCCCACAACAAATAGTAAAAATCACTAAAATATTAACAAATGCTAATGGTTGATTTGATAACCAATATTAATAATAAATTTAGTGAAGGTCACTGCAAATTGCACATCGAGCCACCGAACGTAACAATAACATAACAAAATGAGATGAATATCAGTGCAGACATGAAGCCGCGCACCACGTTTAGCCGTGTGATTAGCGGTTAAATCCCGTTCATTAGGTGATTCAACAGTCGTTAGCCAAACACAAATCTCTATCTTGCCCCAATGGGAATAGTTAGGACTTTGACATTAGGGGGGGGGGGGGGGGGACAACATTTTTTCATGAACATATAGAAATGAGTATGTTAAAAATAACGTACAACGGTAATACACAAACATGTAAAAACCAACACAGTCATTGGAGAGAAGAGGGGACCCAGGGTCCCTCTGCCTCCCTTCTTGCCACCCCTCTGCTTACCCCCTTCTTGCCACCCCTATGATTTTTTGAAGAAATTTACCCGTTCTGCCAGAATTTTCATACAGGATTGGAACTTCAATCGAATGAATTTTTCATATTTTAAGCGTAGTAAGAAGGTAGAAATTTGCCAGATGTTTAGCAACGTATTGCCTACTACTAATGTCGACAGTAAATTAAGGATGCTTCGCATTTTTGTTTGTGTATTAGAATAATGTGGAATTTAACGCAATTCTTTTGCAAATATCTATTCTCTAAAAAGCTTGCCTTAAAATTGGTATTTTTGCTAAAAATTTCAAAATATCTTTACAATTTTTACAATTTAGTTATAAATGAAAATTGATCTTAGTTATCGTGTGGTATGAATTTTTTCAAATGTTTCAGCAAATCACCGGTTTAGCCGATATTATGCCGATAAATTGGCTAATTTGTTTGATTTTGCTCACCAGTATATGGGGTGCTTGTTTTCTATTTTGAAAAAATCGTTTCTTGTCGGTTCACCTCTTGAAACGTTACAGACAAAATCTGGTTTTCTACATGATGACAAAATCTTCGTTTCTTTTCTTCCCAAAGTAGGACAAATTACGGATGTCTACACAATAGAGAAAGTCCAGCAATGGATAAATGACAAGTACAACGAAAATAATCGATTTCTGCATGGAATAATCTACGGATGCATAACAAATATCAACATTGATTCATCAAATGTAGAAGATAAATTTTTTGTGCAAACATGGTAAATCATCATTAATCATATCGCTATAGCCCTTTAGCCTATCTATAAAAAATCGTATCTTCTTATCTGTACTGTTATTCATACTTTGATCATTTTTACAGGTCATGTTTGATATTTTTTATCAACAAACTCTCCCAATACCAGTTGTAAAAGAGTAACTTAGTCTTTCTAGGCAAAAACCTGTTCTCATCAGATTCCCTAACAAAATAGAATTATCTTCCCAATTAATGCTCAATTGACAAAATAATAACTACTTATTACACTTTTTTACTAAGTTTTAATCTAATCAATGTTCTCTGTTTGTCTGCCAAATTTTATTTATCGTTGGTATTTTTCTTCCTATTTTTCCTCTAACTGCATTTGTCTTCTTTGGTAAAAAAATTTTGAAGTATTTCCCACCTCTGCTCCTTCAATAGTTATCAGCGATAATTTTTGGGTGACACAGGATGGTAGTGAAAACTGCTTAGATACTGCCATGCAACGACATGCATCGTGCTTTACTAAGGAATGCATGATGTGTAATCAAATTTTTTTCTATTCTGTCTTAGCTCTGCCTGTAGAAGAGTTGTTGACCGAGAAACTGGATCGTGTACCAATGAAAAGTGCTACTCCATTTTGCAAGAATCTACCACCGACGGAAAACAGCAATTCAACCAACAGACTACCGTAAAGAAAATGAATATTAGAGTCGATATAAGCGATCATACAGGAGGCATGGCGAATTTTCGACTCAGTGGATTTATTGCTGAAAAGTTATTGGAACACAATGTAAGTTTACTTATAAACGTTAGAGGTAGCTTTTATGTCATAGTTTTAAATAAACTATGACAACACTTTTGATGAAATTTCTAACCAATTTAGTTTTAATTTTTGATACCTGAAAATTGGTTGACTTACTCAGCAAACATAATGCAATATTTTATAAAGACAGTTGGCATGATTCAAGTTTTAAGTAGTTGGCCAATAAAGATCAACTCGGGTTTAAGCGAGTTTTGATTGGATATGGAAGGACACTTTTTCAATAAATATGGTCAATTACAAGATCGAAAGAGAAAGCAAGATGAAAGGTGCAGCTTTTTTCACATATACAAGCTAAACACTACCAAAGCCAGGTTCATCAGACTTTCACAACCAAAAAGTTTATTTTAACACAACAAAACTTTGCACAACTCACCACTAATATAGGTATCCATTCATTTCATGGTACAAAAGGATACAAGACAAACATCTCTAACCTCCTTCCCTATCTTTTGCAAAATATGGTCTCATTAATAATTCTAAAAATTATTAATTTTTTTGATACAGATAGCTTATAATTTATTTTTTATAACAATGGATAAACAGCATTTTGAAACGTGTCATCAAATGATAATAAAAGGATAATAACCAGTATATATTGCATCTTATCTATTTATTTGCAGTACCAGATTAAAACTTATTCTTAAATAAGACACCCCCATGTATGTTTTAGGTTGATGAACTACTTTCCTTGAACCCACTGGAAAGAACTGAATTAAAATGGAAGTACCTCATGGATCGATACAAACTGTACTTCAAGGTAAATTATATTTCATTCATACTTCAATTAAGTTATATAGTATGATGGGTGTGTCCAACAGCCTCTTTAACAGCAGATGAAGAGAAGACAAAGGTTTGAATTGGAGAGGGAGGTGTTCTGTAAAAACAACCATCTTATTCAGGCACAACCGAGCGATGAGAAACGTGAGGGGAAGGTCTAAAAAAGTGGGGAGGGGGCTAAAACCTTATAAAAAGAGGCTTTACTGGTAGTTTATTTCTTAATATTTGGCATATTATTAACTAGCTTATTTTTCCAGCTGTTCATCTCAAAATTTTTCTTGGCTGTTTAGAAATTATTTGTGGCTCTGTTGTCCTGCTAACACATCACAAACATCATAAATATTTCATTTTTAAAAGAAGCATATTAAATGAATACCAAACTATATTTTGATTCCAATTTATAGTGCACCAGAAGAACAGACAATAACAAACAAGCATATCTTGAGATAATATCAGTCTCACAATTTGATGGCTCGACAGCCCAAGTGGTATGATTTGCATTAAAAATGTTGCTAGAGCACTCATTGAAACTGTAATAGTACATTCTTTAAAATGCAAATAAAGCCATAACTCTTGTGTTAGAAACACTTCTATGAAGAAAGATTATAAAATTAAGACAAAAAGTTGAAAGTTATATAGTTTCTAAGTTACAGCTCATCATCAAAGCTCTCAGAACAGAGCTGATAAAACAGTACACCAGCAGACATATGTGCCAATTGGTTTTCTTTTTCAATATCATGATACCATTCCACACTGCCCCATTTTTCAATCTTCAATAAAATAGAAAATACATAGTAATATATGTTTTAAGTGTCATCTGATACCTAATTAAGTGACCAATGATTTTTGGTGATGAAGATTACTTATAATGGCCTAGCCAAGCTAAACTGATCAACCAGATACAGGAATTGGGGCAAGTGGCCCTGCATTTTAGAAATAGAGGTAACATGCATATTTGCTGCTTACAGCGGTGTGCATTTTCGAGATGTGTGCCCCCAGCACTTTAAGATGCTTTCCACATCTACCACCAATTTTTTGCTGGCTTATATAATATTGACAATTGAAACTTAAGCGCAACTTTTAGGTTCAATTACCAATTAAAATACCTTGTTTGGAAGGTGATTTTTCATTTGATACCCTTTCCTTTTCACAATGCCCCTGAGGACATGTGCCTTATCTTATCTTAAACAATGATCTTCCTCTGGCTTGGTATAAGGTCAAATGAGCAAAATTCAGTGGTTAGTTGACCTGTTGCTAGATATTTGGTTTTTTTAAATCTTGTAGTAGAGAAATGATAGTTTGGTGATTTTTAGAAGCTAAAATTCTCAAAAAGGCTACTTTAAAATTTTAAAAATAAAGTGTACAGTTACAAAGTGAAATATTGCATCAGTTTTTAAATTGTTTCAAATCATATGTTAATTGGACATACTTAGACATATTTGTTTGATTACCTGCAGGTTCACTTCTAGTCTTGCAAGGTATATTGCTTCGTTTATTGTTGTATAATTTTCAATAACAGCAAATGGGATGATAAAAGATTTGACACTATCTACTGAAAACTCCAGACCTAGGAAAAAATGGCATAAATATGAATCACAAATTACAGAGACCAAAGACAAATACATTGTAATCAAAATATTTTGGACAATAGCAAAATTTTAATATTTTTGAAGGTACCTTCAAGTTGCCATCTGCTGAGCTTTGATAAATACTGCTTCATTTTCAACATAGTCATTTCAGGTTGCTCAAAGCCAAAAATATCAGTACTTGACACAATTTCAACATCAAATCTAAAAGAAGATTTTGAAAAGGAGGAGTAATTTATAGCAATTTAATGGTTTGGTGCTTTGCCCTACATAACACTCAGATCTGGTTTCCTGACATCCGTTGCTTTCAGATCTTGTAACATGCAAATAAGACTGAAATGGTAACATACTTGGCTTTGAGATTATTATGTCTTGGCCAGTTTAATGACAGATTGAAACATTGCTCATAACATGAAAGGATCATACTATGGGGTAATTGGTCCTGTAACTGTAGATGCAGACACAATGGGATATGTAAATTGGCAGTACCAAAGAACAGTTTTGTACAGATTGACAATGGTCATTTAAAAAATAATTGGCAATTTTACATCTATTCTAAAGCTATAAACTAAGATGTTTCTTGAAGAAGCTCCATACCGTTTGCTGAACCAATGAAGTACTGGGTCCCATTTCTCACTCTGCATCTTTGCAGTGTGTTCTGATTCTTCAAAAGGTGTTCTTGCACTAATAAGAAAACATTTATAACTTGCAACATTATATTTCTTTCAACATTTTATTTGAAGCACTACAACTAAAAACTTTGTATTTATTGGCAACTTATCTGCTACTTGTATCTAAAATATCTTATCATGTAAGCAAATTTGGCTTTCTCAAAAAAGCATCAAAAGAAACATTACCACAAAGTATCTGAATTTAAAAAACTGAGGGCATCATGTATCATGTCCTCTTTTGTTCTTTTCCTTGGGTTATCAATGCAGGTGTTGCATAATGAAGTCTAGAAAGACAAAACATTGAAAATTTTCAATTATTATTTTTCTAGCATGTAGCTGTAAGATTACTTTTAATTATATTGCAAAACAAAAATTACATGTAAAAATAACTTTTTCAAAACTCAAAAATCTTGGTGGCACATCATCAAAAATCTTGGTAGGATGTTAGTGTTCAATTCATTAGTGTTATCCAAATATATATAATATTTTTTCCAACAGAAATTTTGCTTAAAAATAAATAAAGTGAAACTTGAGTTAAGTGTCAAAAAATGTTTCTGAAAAAGTTACAGAAAAAGATCTATTTAATGGTGTCTTAATAAAAACAGTTTCTGGATGATAAATGCTGCTGATCAGAAAAGTTTTCTTAAAGGATTATTAAGAAACAATGTCTTAAACATATTACATATTAACTCTGTTTTCAAATGGCTGGAATATGAGAGTTGAAAGGCATGACTTCTATTCAAGGCTTACTGTTGTTGTTCACAAAACAGTCACTTAAAATAATTTATGCGAGTTGGCTTACCATGTGCATTTGATGAGCCAATATTGTCTGTTTTTGTGAACTCCACTCAGAAGCAACTATTGATGCAAGTTTTTGTGTTGGGGCATACAGATCATTCCTAAGAGGAGTTTTCACATTCTTGCCATCCAACTGTATGAAATACTTTCCTGGAAAAATTCAAATAATGTGTTTTTTATTCAAGTCTTCAGCTATTGTGTTCTGGTTCAAAGACTTTATTTATCAGGGTGTCATGGCAATTTTGTTAAAAAATCTTTTATTGTCAACATGAAATTTACAATCTGATTAAAAAGAACTTTTCTTAACAAAATAATTTTATCATACCTTAATAAAATAATAAGAAATAAAAAATAAACATGAACAAGATAAGAAAGTACAAAAGTCACAAGAATAAGAATGCTTGTATTTAAAAAGTTATACTGAATAAAATACCCCCAACTCATAACACTGACATTCATATACACTTAAATGTATGGTAACTATGAATATATACCTTTATCTTCGTTGATTGTTGCATTTTTGTAGAACCGTTGCTTTGCTAAAAAATAAGTACTAAAAATTAAAAACTAAAAAATCGCTTTCAATTTTGAAACATCTCACCAGGATAGAGGAATTTTACAAACAAAGTTGTCAAACTCAATATTTTTGATAAAATGTCTTATCTATTATTTCTGTGAAATCTCTACACGCCTTTTTTATATTTGTGAAATTTCTATGTGAAAACTTTTTATTTCGGCATATTTTGAAAAACTAGGCCTATGTGTTTCCAGTTATCAAGCTGGTTCCGAGCATAAACTTAAAGACTTTTTCTTCACGAAAGGTTGAAAAACTCACTTCTTATATAACTCAGAAACTTTTTATTCAAAAGTCTCTGTTGAGTTTTGGTCGTGGAGATTAACAACTTGTGGAGTCCTTTGGCATTCATCTTGTTTCCTAGTTGGGCTTCAGCACAGCAGTGAGCAGTGGCTTTGCACGGACCAGAATGTGTATTATTTTCTTTGGATTAACATGGGCAGTTCAAATCATAATAAATTCTCTCTACGGCATACAGTGGTGTCTAAAGAGATCTGTTGGTCAATTTTGCACAATACAGTAGCAATATGTATCAATCAGAGGTAGGTTTCTTATTAGTTTTTGCCCATGCGATGTTGGTTTCCATTTTTAGAGAAACTCGCTTTCATATCCATGTGACCTCGTTCGAGACTCGTTTGAGTGAACTCAATGAGTGAACTTGAAACTTCTGGGACAGAGAAATACACCGAATCCTTTCTGCTGTTGGAGATGCTTCCTTTAATAGTTTTTGTTGTTCCTTGCTTCGTGTTATGGTGGTTAAAGAAAACAATTTTCAAGCCACGAAAAGTTTTCGATGTTAAAGACAAAGTTGTCCTTATTACTGGTGCTTCCTCAGGTCTGGGAAAAGGTAATGATGAAAACAGATAAACTTTTCGGATCCTCTTTTGTGAATTGAATTTATTAATAAAAAAAATGTTGATTTTCCCACAATATAGGTTTATGTGAGCAATTCAATCAATATTGCAGTGTATGGTAAGTGCACAGCCAAGTTTTTTTCTATAATGTCCCTGCACACCTGGTTAAGGGTGTGGCATTTTGGGATATGGGCGTGGCATGGATGTGCCCTATTGCTTAGGGGAAACAAAAAATGTTTAAGCTTCCTCAAGATCAACATAATGATTCATTGCCTAAATAACAAAATAACTTTCAATAATGTACATTTTGTACGCACTAATACATTAGTGCGTTCAATGTATGCATGTGCACAATGAAAATGGACTCTTGTACCAAAGTCATTGTACTTGTGCATTCAAGATTTCAGTGGAACTTGTCGTACTCTGCAGGCTGATTTCCAACATGCTGATAAATTGAATATGGAATTAAAGTATCAAAGTATTGGAATGTTTTTCCATATGAAAATGCATGTGCATACAATTTTTACATGAGTATTCTTTCTTAAATTGCTAGCATGTGCATACAGATTTGCTGAAGCTGGTGCAAAGCTGATATTATCAGCAAGAAATGTGGAGAAGCTTGAGGAAGTGAAAGACAGCATCATTAAAAGATACAGCCTGGTAATTGTGATTTTGATTGGTGACTACATTGCTTGTGTTATGAATTAGCTTTGGTTATAATTGTAATTATGTAAAAATTGAATGGAGGGCCTCTTGTAAAAAAGCATTCCCTGAAGGGCTATTGATCCTTAAATTATTTGAAAATGAAGATAAGAAAGGAAGCATTTGTTATGTCAAACTCTTAGATTATGTCCTTCTCATGTGAAATTTATTTACAGTGCAAGAAAATGTAAACTACCAACAATTTGTGTTTCAATTGCTTGCACTTCTGTCCACTCTTTGTTTAGGTAAACTGTATTTCAAGTCAATCACATATTTACCTCTTTTAATTTTCATGTGTTTTGGAAATGAAATTTGTTCTTTTAGATGTATTTGTTGTTGAGTGTTGTATGTTGTGTCAAAATTAAATTGCAATTGAAATCTACCATCAAAATTAAGAGTGAACATATGATAAATTGATTTGCTTTAATGAATCAAGGCTGATCTACTGAAAAATTCATTTGATTGCTTGATAATTCAATGTAGTCTTTGGCATACTACATGCACCTCTTACTCAAATTCTGAGTTAAACACCCTTCAGTCTTCCATTTTGGTTTGCTTTCTTATTAAACCATTTTAATATAAAGATTCATTTATATTAAACAGTGATCTTATTTTCAAGGATTCTGCACTTGGGCCAAAGGTCATACCAATTGATCTGAGCGATTGTGAAAGCATAACAAAAGCTGCGGAACTGGCTCTCATGGCATATGGCCATATTGATATACTCATCAATAATGCTGGGATTAGTTGCAGAGGCAGCATAGTTCAAACTAAAATGGAAGTGCATAGGCAGCTGATGAATGTTAACTATTTTGGACCATTGCTTCTTACCAAATGTAAGTTTTTTCTAGACGAAATACATTAAGATAGAATTACATAAATGTACTTTGAAAGTAATAGACATTTTCAAAAACCCTTAATGAACACAATAATTTGATAAACTCAAATTGTATTTATTCAGTATTTTTAATGGGTTATCTGTGCATTTCCTTTAGTATAAATGTTTTAAATGCCCTTTCTTGCTGGTAATTATATTATAAGGGAAGTGTTTTGAAAATAGGAAAATAATCTGTCCTTTTATCATTGCATTGTCCCCTGGTATACACCTGTGCAAAAGTTGTGCTCCACCCCGAAGCCAAGAATCGCTAATAAGCCCCAACCTTAACATATAAATCTTTGCAATGAATGATATCAGTCCACAGTAAATTACCAGTTCATGAGTGTTATTACCTGTAGTAACAACTAATAAATCATGTGTATGTAGGCCATCTTTTAATCACTCACAAACTACAGATGTTCCGTATGTGGGGAACTGGGTCTAGTAAATTATGATACTTAGAATAATAGGATATGACAATCAGAAATTGAAGAACTGAAAAAAGCATTCTATCAATTTTTGTTGTTGTATGCATCTATTTGCAGAATATATGTTCATCATAATGAGCAAAAAGAAGTCTAAAAAACTTTGAAAATGAGCTTTTCTTCCTATGATTTCAAAAACCCTGTTAAAGCCCTATCCACAAATAAGCCCCCATCCCAAAGCTTCCCAATTTATTTGGTAATAATTATAGAACTGTATTTGGTAAGAACTATAGAACTCTACCTGTGTTTTCAAATCCTGTTTGTAACTAACTGATTTGTAATTTCAAATGAATTTTTTATACAGCTTTGCTACCGTCAATGATTGAAAGAAAAGAAGGTCACATTGTTGGAATAAGCACGGTTCAAGGAAAAATAGCAATTCCATTCAGGTCACCATGTAAGCATGAGTTTCTGTCAAATATCCTTGTGTCAGACATTGCTTCTTTACAAAAAAGGTTCATTTAGTCCTACGGGGCATTGACTCATTTATCTTCCTGTTTCCTTGGGTATAGTTTCCTCGTGCATATCTCATTCAAATTTGCTCAAACAAATTTGATAATTTTTCTTTTATTTCATTAAAAAAGCAACAAAACTTTCCCTCTTTACAGGCATATATTATTAATCAACACATTTAACGCCTGCGCTATTAAACTCTGACAGCAAGTTACTTTGCTGAAGAATTTAATTTCTAATTCGTTCGAGAAAGTGGGAAGTCGAGTTAGGGAACGGTTTTTTTCCTCGTCCTTATTCAAGATAGCAAATAATCAGAATAGTGGTTGTATGAGATTGTCGGAGGTATTTCTAAAAGTGTGACCTCGACTAAAAGACGGACAAAAAGTTTTGTACCGAAGTTGTTATAGTCGGCAAAATTTTGGGCCCTCATTGGTTAGTTAGTCTTAATTAGTCTTGCAGAGAACTGCATCGTTTAATATTATTTCTGAATTTGTAGACACTGCAAGCAAGCATGCATTCGATGCTTTCTTCACCTGTCTCAGATCCGAAGTTGCCAGCTCAAATATCAATGTTACTTTAATCAGCCCTGGGTACATTCGTACGAATTTGTCCATTAACGCACGGACATCGGATGGAACACAATATGGATGTAAGTTTTTTCTGTTACTTTCTTACACTATGAGCAGGGACGGATTTAGCCGGGGGGGGAGGTTTAGGGGGTGCGACACCCCCCAATATTTCTGTGTCCTTCGGTTTGTTCCATTCGGTAAACATCATTTTTGGTAGTCAGTAGTAACAAAGTAACGCCAAGATTTTACTTTATTTATCTTCTTATCAGTATTTTTCTTCTTATCAGTAGCGTAACGGACTTAGTTTGAAACTTTTGAATACTGTTTATTATTTTTAGATATTTGATTACAGCTTTGGAAAATCAGTTTTTACACGTAGTGCTTCCTCGCCTTGCACGATTCAGAATATAAACTTTTGGAAGGAATTGTAAAGGAAATGGAATCAGCCACAATAAGCTACATAAGACGTTGTCTAAAGCAAATTGCAACGTAAAAAAATCAAAGCTTTTCCAACTTTTCCAAACGTATTTACAAATAAGGTGTTTTCCTAAATTCTTAAGGGTCTAGTTACCAAAAATTTCTTCTCCTTGCCCCTCCAATCTTCTAACCCTGGTTACCCTACTGCTTCTTATCGTCTTTACCTTAAAGTTAAAAACCGAATTTTAAAAATGGGCGTTTCCATCATTTACCAGTGACTTGAAGGGTGTGGCACCAAAATTTGTGTCTAACACCCCCCGAACCATTGTTGCTTGAATCCGCCCCTACTTGTACGCAAATTGTTTTAGACTAAGCTACAACTCCCCCACAATCCCCCCACAACCCCCCACAACCCCCCACAACCCCCCCCAAATCGAGCCCCCAAATCGAGCCCCCAATCGAAGCTTAGCACTATTGGCACTAGTACTGGTACACATTGCCTAAAAAGAATTTTCTTTTTCTTGTAAAATTGAAATGTACAATATAATCACCTTTTTATTCAAATTGTACAAAAAACTTTGGAAAGCCTATTAACAATCGGCGTTTCTCGATATTAGGACTGGTACAAATCGAGCATTTTTAGAAGTTAACTAGGCAGGCATTATTATTATTGTTCCCTGACGTGTTTTGACTAAACTCTGGTTTAAGATGTCTTGTCTTTGTTAATATCTAATTCCAGTTTGAAATTTCACACTCTAGAATTTAAGATAATATTGATCAATGCAGGATTTCTGTGTTTGCGATGAACTAGGTGCATCGCGAAAGTTTTTGACTGTAGAAATGGTTAGTCGTTTTCTTGGTTAAAAAGTAACTGTCTTGCACAGTTTGTGTCCTACACCAAGATAATGGTGCTACGTTGGGTACACCCATTCTTTATAAGCAACCGTCTATAAGTTACTAAGGCCTAAGATGACTAAAAATATTACTTAGACCAAAAAACCATGCTACTGACCACCCTTAACCGTAAGAACTTCTCATGGCCGAAATATACTTGAATTGGGCGTATGAGAAGAGCGACGTTTAACTTAGGCCTAAAGATATTACTGAGAACAAAAAGGACCCATATAACTTATCATCCACCACATTAAAAAACTGCTGGAAAATCCTTCATTCAAAGATGGGATCGAAATAACTCTTTTCGACAATTAAGCAACTCCTCCTGCTTAACTGATAGATAAAAAAGGGATCTTTGTGGCAAATAAGGTGTTCTCATTCAATATCATAACACGTTTTTGTGTATCTAAAAAGTAGCTCTTTAGAAGTTTGTGTTTAATAAAGCTTCCATTAGGGAAAATATTTAGAAAAACCGATTGCTAATCCGGTGCTTTGTTTCTTATGAAAAAATGAGTTAAGAGCAAAAAAATTAACTGGCAGTAAACAGAATTGGCGTAGAAAGAAAGTCACTATTGTTAAAAGGGCAGGTGTTAAATAAGGACCAGCCTAGTAAGTAACGAAGAGTTATTGTCTTTTTCCCGTTTTAATATTAGTTTTTGTGTATGCATCTTTTAATAACTTTATATTCAACCCGAAGAGATTAGATTGAGAGCAAAGGTTTTCATCCGATTTTAATAGTTAACAATCTTTTTGTTGTACAAAACTTAAAAATGGCTTTGAAAAAAGCAAACATTTGAGTATACTAAAGCTTTTGAGTATACTAACTAATCTTAACCCAAGCTTTAGTATTGTAATAGAGCTCATAATCTCGCATTATGCTTATATTTGTTCATGCTTCTCTTTAGTCAAGATATATTAGTTTTTCGCGCGTTAACTTTCCATGTTTTCCGGTAATATAATATTTTATATACCCTTTTCCCCGACAAAGTTCCCCCGCGTATCCTACCATATATTTATCACCTCCTACTTACGTATCGATGTATTCAAACTAGATACCGTCTTTACACTGCGCAAAAAGAAGTATTGTAAGTAGATTGGTAAAAGCCATTGTGGACACTTTATAAGGAGTAGAAACTTGTATCAGACACACACACCCACTCACTTACACGTATACACAGAAGAGTCATGGACTGATTAGCTAAGAAAGGGCTCGTCATAGACTGATAAGCATTCGTTATATATATATATATAATTTAATGGCGTAACAGTGCTTGTGAAAGACTGTCTAGTACCTAAGTATTATTATTGTATTAACAGAAAGACTTGTGGATTTTGTGTGTCATAATGTGTCATTTATAAATGGTCAGTAATATCTATCAATCAAACAATAAATTGTGTCAGAAATTTTACAATAATGAAGCAGCAAATTTTACAGTATGCTCAAATGTTTGCTTTTTTCAAAGCCAATTATAAAGGTTTCACGTTAGATAACTTGTTTTGTCAGTATCAGTTGATTTAAATATCTCCACAAAAATATAAAAATGCAAATATATATCCTTAAAAATTTTGTTAAATAACCTCATATTTTCTTTATGCCCCTTTGAGTTCATGTTGCTTTTTTGTTGCAGCTCTCGATCCAACAACTGCCGCTGGGATGGAGCCAGGCCACGTTGCTGAGGAAATATTGAGCGCAGTGGAATGTTTACAGGAAGACGTGGTCATTGCTGACATGAAAGCAAATCTTGCTATCCTTTTGAAAACGCTTTGGCCATCGTTGCTAAGCAGAGTGATGAAAAAGAGAGCTCAAAAAGAGGAACAAAGTGAACTAGTCGTTACAAAGAATAAAACTGATTGAAACGTACGCTGATTATTGTAGAAATATTCACCTGTCGGGAAGGGGGGGGGGTTGTATTTTAGGCAGAGCCCACAAGAGTAGCGTCCTTTCTGCGTTGAAATTCTTGAGCTCTGAAATTCTCTCTTTCTCAGAAAAACAATGAAAACATGGTAGGGTTTTGCTGTTGACAAAATTGAAAATAGGAGAAAAAGTAGAGTCTGCAAAGCCGAGCCGATTTTCTTGTTCACAGGTTCCTCAAAATCAAGGAACCGAATTTGATTAGTTGGGGGAATTTCAATTGCTTTTTTTCAGTTTTCAAAGTGGCGCCTTCGAGCAGAAGTATAAATTAATGGTATCAAGTAATAGAATAGGTCTGTTTGTTCTTTTGAACAACTAGAATTACAGAAAAACATTGCACGCTAATAGAGTTGTTGTTTTAGTGCTTAAAATAAAATGTTGATGTCAGCGAACAAGAAAAGCGGCTCTGTTGCGCAGACTCTACTTTCTCTCAACTTTTAAATTTCCGAGTCTGCACGCAGGCTATGCTGTATTAGCTCGTTCACTAACTAGTTTTAACCCCCCCTGACTAACTACCTTGTAGTAATTACCCCCGGTATTTTGAAGCAGCTTTTCGATTTTCGCTAAGAAATCGGCTCGTCCTTGTTGTTTATGTCTTAAAAACCGCTTTCATTCGTATGATGTTTTCAGCTTAAAAAGGCTTGTGTATATTTTGTGTTTTTGATTTATATCAAATAAAGAAATTTGTTTTGTTCCATAGAATATTGGTCAGCGATAGGTTTTTGCTTTGTATGCATAAATGTGATGAATAATTGAAATACAGTAACAATTTGTTGGCTGTATAAAAAGTGTGGAAAAGGATTGTTCAAGTAACGATTGGTAAAAAGTAACAACTAGTGGCGCAAATAAGAGATAATTTTCAAGGGAAGGAGGACTGTGACGTCAAGGGGGGCATCTCTCGACGAGAAATGAAGCGACTTTTCTAAATTGATGCTTGCGAGCGTATGAGAAAATTATATCATTGGAAAAAAGCTTGACCTACTAATTTTCATTCTATTCATTTCTGACAGACTATTTCAATTACTTGAAAACGTTACTCATTTGTATTATTTAGTGCCAGAGAGAAGTATGGCTTGGCAATAATTATTGATGTCTTGAACTGTAATTTAGCAAGTATTCAATGAATGAATGACAATAACGTTGCAATGAAATGTATTCTTGTTGGGGAGATGAGATCTCACTCCTATTGTTTGAGACAAAAGGCTTAATGATTTGTTCGAGCCAATCAACGTCGAGGGGCAGGGACGCATGCGTATTCTAACGAATTATCCCTACAAAATCCCGGGCCATCCTCAACACCTCAACACCAAAAGCCAGGGAACACAACGAGATCTCGCAAACATGTCGAGAATAGTAATTTAAGTAATTTCTGAGGAGTTTTACGCATATAACTTAAGGACGTATTTTTGTTTATTTTTCATTTAGGGGTTTCCTCGAAACTTTTTGTAGATGTAGTCAAAAGGGGAAGATCAAAATTCGAAGCTTTCCACCTTAAAAATTTGAATAATTGAATTGAAGGTACGTTGTCTGTTCTTTTAGTTGCCTTAGCCTGGCTCTAGTGTCGGAGGTCAGTTAAAATCAGGTTGTATTGTTTACATCGAATGTCTACTCTCTGTAAACACTTAGGCCGCGTCATAAAATTCTCGATGTTTTTGCTTACCTTTAGAAGTAAAGTGAGCCTTAATACAAACAAAAACCATAAAACAACAGAAAATCCAGGCAGGTTTTTCAGTATGAAAGATATTTCTGCTATGATCAAACTCCCATGTCAATGTGAATGATAAGCTCCGACCGCTCACTTAGTTTTGAAATTCGATCGCAAAGTTCTGTTTGTTCCTTTCTCGGGGGGTTCTATGCCTCTTTGACTCAGAATATATAATACGCATGTGCAATGGCCCCAAAACGGGGGTACTCATTTCATACTCAAGAACTTGCTGCATCTCATCTCCCCAACAAATTCTTATTCTAAAATTAAACTGGGTAACAATTTTTTTATCTATGATCAAAAATTACGATGACCTACCCGTTCATGTGTTATTCCAATAAGCGGTGGAAGTTTGTGTGCATTCTATAGAATCTAAAAATGTCTCCATTCCTCTCTTCCCTCTACCTTTACCCTCTCTCCTCCCCTTTTCCCTCCTCTCATCTCCTTTCTCCTTTTCCTTCCCCTCTTTTTCCTCTCTCCATTCCTCTCTCCCCTCTACCTTTACCCTCTCTCCTCCCCTCTTCCTTCCTCTCCTCTCCTTCCCCTTTTCATACCCTTCTTTATCCTCTCTCCGTTCATCTCATCCCTCTACACTTCCCCTTTATCATTCCCTCTACCCTTCCCCTTTACCGTCCTCTCCTTCCCCCTCTTCATTCCCTTCTTTATCCTCTCCTCCTTATTCCGCCTTCCCCTCCTCTTCTCTTCCCACCTCTCTTTGTCTTCTTTTCTCTCCTTTCTCTGCTTTCCTCGTCACTAAAGAGATTCGCATATCTTGTAATGAAAATTCATTTTATTACAACTGCAAAAACTTGGTAAAAATAGATGAAATTTTTCAGATATTGTTTGGTTAAAAATGTTGAACTTTTTTGGGTGTGAATCAGTTGAAAATAACTTGAATAAGGTCTGGAGCAAGTTCGATTATTTTGTAGACTCTAATTTCGTTATAAACAAAAACACACCGGTACCCAGCGAGTTTTTACAAGAATTTCCTAACTTTTCTTGAGCCTCAATTTTCTTAAAAATTGTGATTCTCCGCCTCCATTCTTAAATCATTGGTGACACTGCATGAAAGTGGCGAGAATCTAAGAAGAAAGTAAGCAAACAAATCTTTGTCACTGTCGTTTTACACTGAGGAAATCCAACCTACTAGCACATACAAGCTTGTCTCGCTTGCTCAAAAGTCTCAGATAGAAAAAATGTCAAACCGTGTCAATCATCATCTTAAAAAAATCACTCATGAAAAACAAAGGCGTCTCTAATATGTTACTTCTACCTTTCACTTAATCACAACTAACTAACAAGTACCAGATTTTGGCACTTCTGATCCCTTTATTGTGATAAGGGTCAAAGTTAATTGCGTGGTTTTAGTAAGTTAAAACTCTTATCAGACATGATATTGTTTCAAGTTTCTCTACCGGATTTACGTGTTGCTTTCCTTTTCAGAAAAAGTAACTTAGACTCCAAATATTTAGTCCATGGACGAACAAATTATAGTTCAAGTTAGCTTTGGAGATTTTCTTGAAATTTGAGAAATCGAAAAAGGAAATTACATTTGAGTAACGACCATCATCGCCATTACAATTTACTTCCTAGTTTATGTTGCATCATGGGATGGGTGTCAATCAAATGCAGCCAACCATTTTTCGAAAAGAGTGAATTTGATAGCCTCGGAATATCAGGCTGCGGACAAAAGTAACCGGTACACTTTTGCAAGTCCTTAATGCAGAGTACATTTGCTTAACAAATTGAGCGGCAAGGCTTTATTCTTTAAGTTACTGTTCAACCCAACCATCTGGTGATTAACTTTCAGATGTGGACATAGCGGCATTTATCATATTGCTTTTCTGTTAGGCCCTTTGCAGCATAAACCACCGGAGTTTCTTGCAAGAGCAAGCTGTACACAAACAGAATGTCGAGGTCAGGAAAAGTAACTCCAGGACATTCTACTGCATCAGATGTAGAACTTCGTGACCTGGGAGGTTAGTTAGAGATGTATTTTTTTCTAAATTTTCGCCGGCTGCTCAATTAAATCACGCAGTGACTATTCTGCGTTTTGTTGTTATGCCTAGCAACTGCTCAGGTTGTTTAGGAATTTTCCGCTGAGATTCAAAAGCTTAACTTCTTTCCATCGACTATATTTTGTTGTACGTTTCATTTTAGTTTGTCAGTCACTGAAAAGTTAGTTTGTATTACCTCCCGGCAGAACTGTTGGGCGGACATGAACAATCCGGAGAGCTACCATGTTTTGCTTGATGTCATATTTCTAGGAGAGCGTTCCCTGACCCTAGGCGACCTGTGATCAATGCCTGTGATCCGTTGATGTAGTCAAAAAAACTCCTTGACGTGTATGACACGAGGTTAATCGGATTATCCGAACCGGATCCTTCACCTTCGCCGAACTGTTGATAGTCAAGGGTGGACCTAACATTGGCAGTATCAATTTCCAACCCGTTTAGAAAGAGGATAATTAGACATTTTTAATCGAAACCCGATAACAAATCGTATTGTTAAAGTGGCTAGGATTCATTTCATCTTCTAATTGTTAAAAAATGATTTAATTAAACAATAACAAATTTGGCATACGAGTGTAAACAATCATGTATCGGAGATTGAAATTGCACTGACTGTTTTGCAGAAATTGCTCACCACATTTTGTGCATAACGTAACGTAAACTTGGCAAGATATTTTCTTGAGTAATCTCAGAACGGCACATTCAAAGAGAGTAACTTCATATTTGAAGTATATTCAAACACGCAGCATTTTGTTCTTTAACAACTACCCCAACAATTTAATCAAGAACATAAATATACAGTTCCAAAGTAATAACTAATTAGATTACAAAGCAGCCTTATTTGGAAGCAGACAGAGCAATGCTTTGATAGACTGTTTGTCAAGTGTGTTCTAGGATAACATTCCCGTTTTTAAGAGCACTTGCAAAGAATACCCTTGAGTTATAAAAAAGTGCAATTTGAAGAAGTTAAGGTGGGATGAGACGCATTGTTGTTGCCAGCAAAACATTGTTGGTGTTAGCAATAAGGTAGAAATGTTAAAAGAGCCATTAAAACATTTTATGTCTTTTTGCATTAAAATGTTCATGCTCAAGTACAGCACAAGTATCAAAATGGTGATTGCTTCCTGGACCCTTGATTATCGAATGTTAAAAGGAATCATTTCCACAAAAATTGAAGAAGAAAATCTTCATAAAAATTGCAGCCAGGGTCTTAAGCTGAATCTGAAAGCACAAAACACAGGAAACTGTCATCAGGGACCCCTTCCCAATAATTATCAAACTGTTCTATCTATAAACTTTATAACAGTGCAGGCAAGAATCTAGGCCGGTTGCACAGGTTTAAAAAAACCGGTCAAATTCTAACAGCTATGTTTCTCTGTAAATCTTTAATTTTTGATCTAAATTTCAATTGCAACAATTGCTGCATTTCTCCCTGACTGACTACAGTTCTTCTGTTAATATACTGAATTGAACCCTTACAAGAGTTCAACGGAGTTCCCAGCTTTCTACTTCATCTTTTATCTCAAAGTATCCAAGGAATTCAAAATCGAGGAAATCAGCAGCCACTCGATGTGACCCTTTGCATTATGCTATCTTTGCGCCAATATTGAAACTGGTGGCTATTGTTTTCTGAAAACCTGTGAAAACTGGTACCTATATAATTTCCTTATGCGGAAAAACCATTGACTAAAAAGCATACTCTTTATTGATGTCCATAGTTCAAAAGGATGGAGGTTTTAAAACAATATAATAAAAAATGAAATACGGATGCAAATAAGAATCTGAGGTTTTGTATTAAAGGGGTTACCTAGACGTTTTTTCTCGGAAAAATTCATCTAGAAAATTCATCACCTGTATAAGAGAAATTCTCACTCAACCTTTTCCCCAAAATTGTTTTTCTCACTATGTTATTAAACATTTCTCACAAAAAGTGAAAAAAACATCATTTTACCTTTGAGTCAAATTGATCACTGTTCAATATTTCAGTTGAAGATGAAATGGAAATGGACAATCCTGATGCTCAAATGTTTGGTGACTTGCCAAGCAGATTAGCAAGTAGATCTGCCATGAGTTTTCATCACAAAGCTGCAAGTCGTAGAAGTCTCAGGGGTAAGTTATCTAACACAGGTGAAAGTGCAGTTGCCCTTCCTGTTGACAGAGTTGAAAGTCAGTTAGAAATGCTAGATCTTGAGGACAGCACAAATGACCCACTAGCTGAGTCAAGGAATCTTGATAAAATCAAGGCAGCTCCAATTTCTCTTGCTCAGAAGAAGTCTATCAAGTGAGTGTGTTTCTGTTTGTTAGATTGATTCAAACAATCTTTGGACTAATTCATGTATTCTTTGAGCTCAACTTTGCATAATTTTATGAGCTCCAGTGATATCAATGCTTCAGGTCTCTCTTGTATTTTCATGATTTTTTGCTTATTCATTTAATACATATTTTATCTGGATTAAAACCACAAATTTCAAAAGCTGTTATAGATATGAGCTCAGTAAGTTTCAAGCTACACCAAGGACATTAATAAACCAATCATCTATGCATAGCTTTGATATTAAAGTGATGGTAATAAAATTATTTTTGTTGCTGTGGCTATTCTATAAGCTATTGCCATTTATTATATACTGTTAACCTTTTAAGTTGCTATGTTGTCAGTCCATAACAAGGACTTGTTGTAACTTTCATTCAGAAATTTACATGAGAGAGAAACACAGAGGAAGAAGCGAAATCTATCATGCTGGAAGTCCTTCAAGTTGAAGATTGGAATGGTATGTTTAAGTTCCACCAAAGAGATATCTTTTTACTTTCATGGATTTATCCTATTTCTTATAAAAAACGCATTTCTTCTCTTGAATTACTTTATGCAATGTTTACAGCAATGCTTTTCAAAGCCTCTGGTGATTGGAGTACCGTGAGGCACTAGGGGGCAATGCCCCCTCTTTGCAAGCATGACAAGAACTTCAAGGACATAATCTGTAATTAACCCTTGCCTCCTGCTTTTATACTTACTAATATTCCCTACTAATAATAATTAAAACTTTGCTTTCTTGCATTAAGTGAAGAGGAGGATGCCCAAAGACCTTGTACATGCTAAGATTGCTGATTTATTTATTGATTGAAGCTACTTCAACAAGAAGCAGAGTACCATTTAAAAGGAGGCTGAGTCAATTTGTTGATCATTGCGAAATCTTATCATGGTTTCTGCTGTGCTATTGTTTGTCTGTCCAAAAAAGACCTATACAGTCTATTTAACCTCGCTAATTTTTCTTCGCCTTTTAGTCCTGGGCTTTGATGAAAATGCGATTAAATGAATTCTTCGGTTCTCTTGAATTATGGCGAGGGCCTTTGAAAGAAGTCGAAGGTATGTCATAATTTATTCATCCCAGTGCCTTGTTCTAACCATTTAGAAAGACCACAACTATTTCAGATAACTTTTGTGATAATTCTTCGTCGTGGTTTGTCCTTGTTTTACTTCTTCAGTCTAATTAACCGCAGCTTTCCTATATCTGTTATCACATACCTTCATATAATGCTTGAAAGCGACCTGTCACTTGTAGGTTTTTGGACATTTTTTTCTCTTTCTTGCCTTCAAAATTAGCATTTTGCTTGCTTTTTTTAAATTTTAATGCTAGAAAGCGAGCGAAAGTTTGTTACTCTACCCGTTTCAATGCTTCATCAAGAATGATTTCCTTAAGGGTAAACTCCTCGACTGGCCGTTTTGAATTTTGATTAATGCTTCTTGCCGTTTAACTGTGCTAAAATAAGATCAAAGGCAGTATTTATAAGCTTTCCTTTACTTATATTTACCTAGAATACTTTTTATTAATCGCTGAAGATTTTCTATCTGAAAGATGTGCAAATTCGGTGCAAACTTATTTTAGCTCTACATATTTTAATCTACAAAAGGTTTATACATTACTTCACCCCCAAGTTAAAGTTAATTATTTTGTGTAAGGGAACGTGCTGCAGTTCATGCTCGATTTTTGACTCAGAATTACTGCCCTTCGGTTATGTGAATCTCGAAAACTTCTACCGTGAGGTTGGTACGCCGTAAAGCCCCCCCTCCCCCGGTTGGTGGCAACAACATTGTTTAGGCTTAGTCCACAATTGTGAAAAAAATGTTCTTGAGCGATGCGTCATCTTGATTAAAGATACTCGAATGTCCCCCTTCACGGATTTATCAAATTACCCCCCCCCCCTCCTTAACTTGGAAACCTCTTTCATACTAATTAAATTTCTTGCTACTGCAATTCCTTCCCGTTATACTTTGGTCAACAAACCAACTTCAAAATTAAACTTACTTCGATTTAGCTGTTATGTCGTGTTCAGTTTCCAGTGCAAACTTTTCTAAGGAGTATCATCCAAATATTTTCTCTTTTAAGCGTTAAAAATGCGTGATTCCATTTTCCGAACATTTTGAAAGTAAAATGTAGTAGTTTTGAAATTCAGTAGACTTTGCATCTTGTTATTAGTAGTTGTGACTTCAATCTCTTTAGTTTATCTAAAATTTACTTTTTATCGTAGGTGAATTTGGAAACGGCGTGCTCTCCTATTTCCTGTTTTTGAAATCACTTCTACTTTTAAATGTTATTATCTTCGTATTGGTGTTCAGTTTCCTGACAGTGCCGCAGATTTTAAAAGAGGGAAACACCTTAAAGGAGAGCAATGAGACAGTTTCAACTACAAGTCCAAACGTAACTTTACCAAGTAATGGCTCCTCCTTCAGTCCGCTCACAGGTGGCACGTGTTCTGTCCCGTTGTATAACTCGTCGGGCAAAAGTGTTCAAGACCATATTGTAGATTTCATCACTGGTCAGGTAGGGCTCAAAGCGTGTTTACGTTTCAATTTTCGAGTTAAATTTGTGGCCCTAGGCTACACCACTTATTACTTCTCATTAATTCCTTTGCAATTCCTCTTTTAACGCCCTTCGGCTTGATGAAAATTCCCAAAAAGGGACATTGAATAGATAGAGGCTTTACAAAGAGGGGATGTTTATAAGTTGGCTAAACAATGAACCAATTCACTTTTCAATGTTTGTCGTTGTTTGTCAGAAAGGCCATATCTGAAATTTCTTATGTTTCTTACAAATATGAGGAAAAATGTTGAAAGGTTTGACGATTGACGTTTCATGATTTTCTATTTTTATCCTCTTGAAGAAATGAATCCTACATATACTAATTAAAGTCCCCCTTAAGTCCCTAAATTGTCTAATAGAGGGACGTTAAACGTTGGACAATAGTTTCACTCAGCTGAACTCAAAGTAAGTGTATATAGAGGTTTAAAAGAGCATGGATGTAGAATAAAGGATTTATCTTTAAGGATTTGGCTGCGAAAGCGACTTGTTTCAAGTTTTGGTATTAGCATTGTATTCAGACTTGTCTCATACCTCGCGCCTGTTCCACAATAGATGCGATCTTTGAAATTCTTTTGAAGAAATTTGGGAAATGAATGGGGATTAATCTTAATATTATATTAACCCTGAAAGTAAACCTCTGAAACATTGTCCCCTCTCTAATTCAATGAAATTACTAATCAGTAGTTAACGTGTTTCCATTCTACCGGAAAATTGAAAGGCACTGACAGCGTTGGGTATAGGCAACCCTATCCCCCTTCGATTTTAATCCACTGAGTTCCTTGTACTTCAATATTAAAGATATGGCGTCGATATTTTATACCAAAATAAACAAGAAGAGTGCCCATTTTGCAAAGTAGATATTAAAAATGACATCGAAGCTTTGGGACCTCTGTATCAAGCAAACATTGCAATAAAAGTCATTATGATATTTTTCACCATACTTAGCAATATTTGTTTGCCCGTTGCATGATTTTGATAATTCATAATATTAGCTGTTTTAGTATAGTCGTACATTATTCTCCCTGCAGGGTTATATCAGCTCAACTCTGATGTTTTATGGCACGTATTCCAACCAAACTCTCCAAAATACAGACATCAAGTATGATATGCCTCTTGCCTACATGCTGGTTGGAATCAGCTATTTGATCGTCAGCCTCATCATCATGGTCCATAAGTAAGTATATATTATCTTAATTCAAAACATCCTATAGCGTAGCCGGCGTGGTAATATGGGGGGGCGCAAGGCGAGTTGAGCAATAGAAAATGGGGGTCCACACCCTTCGGAACGCCAGAAAACACAATTTTTCAAAGATACTTTTTGCCATTGGGGGAGGGGAGACTTCTGCCCCCTCTTGCCTCCCTCTCTCTACGCTACTGAGAACATCCTATTTGGTTACTCCTTTATATTGCTGATTTGCAGAAGCAGCAATAAAGCGTAGTGCTGGGGGTATGGTATTGGTAAACCCTTATTTTTCGGCTAGAAATCAACCTTATCGGTGGTGGCAGTTTATAAAACTATTCCTTGAATAAATCTGCTGATTTGTTTTGTTGCATATATTCTTCAGAAGGTTGAATGGGAAATATTCTTTATTTTAAAAGAAAGGCACATTATTCGATTTCTCGACTGAGATTAAATCGCTCACAAGTTTGTTAACTGGCCAACAATCACCTGGCAGATGGCTCAAGCCATTTTAGTATCTGTCCGTTGCCTTTAGTTTAAAAAATCGGACGGTTTTTTTGCCCATTTCAATGATCTCATTTATTGACGTTTGTGCGAACAATGTTGAAGTTTACGAAATTATGGACATTATTTGCAAGCAAATATTTGAACCCTTAAAGCACAGGACTTCAGTATCTCAGAAGCACAGTAGATTAAGTCTTCTTTTTGTTTTTGGACTTGCATAAAGGTTAAGCATATTTTTTGCAATTTATCTGCATTTCCATATGTCTGTTAACAAAACAGTTGTTTAGGAAGTCCTATTTCAATATTTTTGTAATAATCCCTTTAGAACCTTTGGTCCTACCTAGTTTTGTCCTACCGTATTAAACAGCCCTAATTTTGCTGCCTTTTGGTAACCGTAATATACTTTTGTATGTACTAATAACGGACTTTTCTTCGTCAATTTTCATCATTCCTCCCTGCTGTCAATTCAGATTACCTGAAGAAAATGAAAAATTGCCTCAAGAATGATCTTGTTAAAAAGCGATTTAATTAGAAGCTGTTTGTAATTCAAATGTTGTTAAGACGTGTTTTTGTCTTTTCAAGCTTTTCAACTGGGTTTACAGAAAGTGTAATTGAAAGTGGTGGACTGTTCTATTCATATTGCAATAAAATATTTGCCAGCTGGGATTACTGCATCACAAGCGAAAAAGCTGCTGTTTTGAAGAAGAAAAATGTTTTCCAAGATTTACAAGTAAAGAGAGCTTATTTTAATTTGTTTGGAAAATCTCTATTTACCTTCAGTTTTGTTATTGATTAACTAATTTCTAAATTTGAGTGTGTAAGCGCCAAAATTTAACCATCCTTGATGAAGTGAAAATCTTTCACTTGTTCAATTAACAGTTCAGGACTCCTATTTACAGGGACGTAGGAGAGGGGGGTGAGGGGGCCAACCGCCCCTGTTGCCTTTGATAGGAAGGACAAGGGGGGCCAAAGTGCCTTTTTCATAGAATTGTCCTTGACAAGTAATTATAACAGATTCATATGAAATTTTGAAGTATTGCATTATTCATGACGACATTTCTCAAAATCTGTAAAGAAATTTCTTATGCCAAAAGTTAGCCGAGTTTCAAGATACCTATAGACGATCGAAGCAAAATGACAGTTACAAAGACGCTTGCTCCTTGCTTGACGCTTGCTCCTTGGTTGTTCCTGCGTCCCTGCCTATTTAACCGTCCTTCTAAAAACCCTGCGCATAGATCTTTGCTTCCTTGTTCTCGTTCAGGTCTATTTCCCGTTTTTTAGGCTTTTTTTATATATGTATTATCTTACAATTTCATGATAATTAGCATCTATTTATACTTAGGTTGAAACTAAGCTTTTGTTTTGCCCATTGTCTGTAATCGAGGCCTCACGAGAAAAAGGCTATGAAGCATCTAGGAGCGTATAGTTAGTTGGTCTAAGTATCCCCCAAATTAGAGAGAAGTAAATCTTCTTACCTTTCGATCAGTAAGCCCTTTTTGAATCTTGGTTTTAGAACATGGTTTATAATTTTCCATCTTAACTTTCTGCCCAGGCTGAACTCGCTGAAGAAAAAAGAAGGGAGAAGGTTCAGAGTCGAACACGAGCTCAGAAATGTAAGATTTACACAATCAGAGGTGTCATCAACTTGCTGATAATGGGTTTCCTTGCGGGCAGCGTCTATGCAATCATCAAAACAGTCGAGATATCAGAGCAAGCTGTAGCGAGTGGGGTAAGATGAGCTCAATATTTGGCCTCTAAACTCCCGATGTCCTTTCAGAGGGTTAATTGGGCTGGAAGCACCTTCAGATCTGCAAAAATGGGAAACGAAACCATGTCTCAATATCTGTAGAATTGTAGCACTACTCTGGAACATGTTTGAGAACCTTAGTTCTTTTCCTAAGACTCGTCATAAGTGATCTACTAGTGATCATAAGTGATCTAGTCATAAGTGATCTCGTCATTTACTTAGTTTAATTTTTCAGAGGTCAATAAAAATATCTTTCAACATATATATTAGCAGTCAGATATATTTTCAATGCTAGCGAAACACCCAAATTCATTTCTAACGGTTAATTTAAATATTCTTGCAAACGATCGATTTTATGAGATTTATGATATAGCTGTAACGAGCAAGTAAGTAGGAAAACTCTGTTGGTCAATCGAGGAATAGCCTTATTTTGTTTTAGGTCTTAATAAAATTCTAATATTTCGTTAATTTTGTCTCTTAGTAGACATTAAACCCTCCGTCTGCCATTCTTTATTTTCTGAAAGGCTTAATTTGTGTAGATACTTTACTTAAGTCACCTTATTTCATTTTTTAATTCTAGATATTAGAATAGATTTGCGTTTCTTTTTGGCTCAAATCCCCGCTCAGTGTTTCAAATCCCTGCAATGAAATACGTCCATTGATTTCTTAGGTAGAAGTGCTTAAGAGGATAAATCCACACTGTGAGAAGGAATTAAATACTGTCGAAGAAGAATTTAATCTCTTAGCTAAAATCTAAGGATTAATAATCACTGTTAGATATTATTGAAAACTAAATTTAAAATTTGTTCGCTTTTCCAGGAAGCTGATCAATCAGATTTCAATGCTGTGATGAAAAAATGGGCATCTTCGCTCACAATCACTGCTTTAAACTTGGTTCTGCCACTTATATTTGAATATTTAACAGAAATGGAGGACTGGAGTCCACGTTTGGAAGTAGCACTTGTTCTCTGGAGGTACGATGACGTCATTTTTTCAAAATCAAAATGGCTTACAAATCACTTTGGATTTTATCATTGTTGATTGTTTGGGAAATCTGTCATACCTTGCCAAATTTTTTAAATATTGAACTGATTTGCATTTCAGAGGTATTTCCTGGTGTTATTTTTAGATCAATATAGTCAAAGGGAAAAAATCATGAAAAATGTTTTTTGTGACGTCATATTTTTATCATACTCTTATTCTGAAACATGCAGCCTGTTAATGATCTTGTAATTGTTTTCTATACGATTACTTACGCTATGAGCTTTTGGTTAATTGGTGAGCAGGGAGCTCCCAAAACACCGTATATACAAGCGTTTTATGTTTATAGAAAGAACATACTCTCTTTTTAAACTGAATGTATACGAGGTGCTGTTTCTTTTCTTCCAGGTCTGTTTTGTTGAAGCTCGCTTCTGTTACTGTTTTGGTTATCACTCTCTACACAACTGCCAGTTATCGCACACAGGTCAGCAGTCTATGGTTGTTACAAGCTGCCTCAGTGTTATCGTTTAAAAAGGAAATTAGTTGGGCTATATCTTTGTTTGTTTAGGTCCATTAAAATGCATATACATTCAGTACCGAAAAATTCGGTGGGATTTATTTTCGGTGAAGCAGGGCGGCGACTGAAAATTAATTCCACCGAATTTTTTGAGACCAAAATTTCTTCTTCCCAAAATTTTCAAACGCTGGAAAAATCTCGTTTTACACCGATCCACTTTCAAAATAAAAAAAAGATTCATTGATATGGTTTGAGTATTACTATACATACGTCCAATACACATCAATTTTCAGTTTCTGGTTGTCCTTCGTTATCAACAAATATAATATCCAGCTCATCTTCACTGTCTTTTCTTTCGCTCTCTACATTCAAGAAATTTGAGTTGACATTCTTGCCTACTCTTCAGTTCCATTTATTGACAATACAATATTCGATTTTTGTAACTTTTATGACTGCGCTGCAGATGATTCTATGTTGAAGATAAAAATAACTTACAGAAAGTGGTTCATTTCTTTACTCAACGAAATCATTTCTTTCCACCGAAATTTTTCAAGTTCTTACTAAAATATGACCGAAATTTTTTCCACCGAAGTTTTCCACCGAAAATAAATCCACCGAAATTTTTTGCACCTGGTTTTTTGGTTCTTAATTTGTGGTTGCAATGATCGCTGATATCGCCAGGATCACACAATTCTATTAAAAATTCTCTCGATGCAACGATCGCTACCAAAAACAAATTGACAATTTCCATCAAGACGTAACGATCGCTGGTCACAAATTTGTGCGATCCTCGCCACACCAGCCATCCCTGAGATCATATGGAAAAAAGAGCATGTTTTGAATCTTTCGGGGCCCTAGGCCACTGTAAAACCCGCTTACAATTCTCTTTTTTTTCAACAGTGCTGGGAAAACTCGATCGGTGCACAGATGTACAACTTGATATGGATCGACTTGTTTGTTGTTGTATTTATCACCATATTTGCAGAAACATCTCGAAAGTAAGTGTTCATCCTGTCTGTCAATAAAATAACTGTGTTTGTGGGATGTGCAATGAAGTCTTTCCAGCAGTGTGTCACCACCTCTCTCTCACTTCTTGTAAATTAGATAGCTTTTATGTTTGGAAATGTGTGTTATTTGCCGTTGACCTGCTAAACTAATTATTATGAAAATATGATTCTTTCTGGAGAAGCATTATTTTGGCAGAGTATAGTCCTTTGAAAGTATAAAACATGGCGTCATCCGGCAGCATTGTAAAATGTTCTTACCATCAATTTTCAAAGGTCTTTTCCACAATCATTGGCTGTGTGTCTTTTTCTGGGCTCTTTTGATCTAACTTGTCTTTTTAAAAACCAATCGTGAAACGGTGAATTTCCTTCTGTAATATCTAAAACTGTTTTTACCTCCCTTGTTGCGCACCCTATAATTCCTACAGATTTGAGAGCCTTTAATTCATGGCATAGTGGCAAAATCATCCCACTGTTCTGTTGTTGCCTCCGCGTTCTCTCCTCTGCCAATATCTTTTTACTTTCTGATTTAACATATTTTCATTTTGTAGATATGTCAGCTTGTATCTCAACTGTGGCTGTAATCTTGGAGAGAAAATAGGCCAACAAGAGTTTCAGATTCCAAAAAATGTTTTGGACTTGGTGTATGGGCAAGCTCTCATATGGTATGTTTTTATGGACTTTTATTTAGTAATAACCATTGATTGGTATTCCCATTAAACCTTAGCACTTTAGACTTCTTTTAAACCTTAGCACAGGACACACATTAATAACAGCAGTTTTAACTCGTTGAAGTGTATATCCTGTATAAATATTCGTCTTATTATTATATATTATATATGACTCTCTCATTGCCATGTACCAAGTGTTTGTGTTGATAACTTAATTTTTGGTTTTACAATTGAATATGATCACGGGATTATTCTAGATTTCGTTTTGCAGGATCGGCACATTCTTCGCTCCACTAATCCCGGCAATAGGAGTTTTAAAGTTGATCCTCGTATTTTACGTCAAGAAGGTAAGCCCCATATTTACTTCTCCAATCTCATACATATTTGCGTTTTTAGTTTGCGTGTTGTCGTATCTTTTCAACGAGCACTTGTCTCTTATTTCTATTTGAAAAAACCAAGAAAAATAAAGTGATTTTTATTTATTGCCTACTTTTCACATCATATTGAGAATATTCTAAAAATTAAATCTCGTTACATCGGACCTTCAAGGGGCGTAAGGAAATGGTCCGACTACACAGACCTATCCGGGGTACAACTTTTGAATTAAATAAGTTAAGATAGAAATTGAAAACCGCAGCTTGGTCCTCAAATTTCTCACAATTCTAGGGTTAACTATCACAAAGCATTTTTTACTTCTACCAATTCTAATAAATGACACAACCCCGTCAAATTATCTACCCCTTAGACCTCTAAATTCCCCTTTTCTCCAAGCATCATTAATAATTATTACAAATGAAAAACTTTATTATTATATCTCTTTTTAGATCAGTTTGATGTTCAACTGCAAACCAGCCTCAAAACCTTATCAAGGATCCAGAAATAACTACTTCTTCACTCTGTTATTGTTGCTGACTTTTTTACTTTGTGTTCTTGGCGTCGGATGGGGATTAACACGGTTTGTTAAAAGTTCTTAAATCTTTTCTTAATTAATTTTCCTTCAAAAAGGTTTCCTTGTACCTAAAGTAGGATTTTTTTTGTGTTAAAGACATAACTAGTCAAAAACATAACTAGTCAAAAATTATTTTCAGAAGAGATCTTTTAACTTAAAATGTTTCAATACATGACCCGTTGTTGTTAGAAATCACCATGCGAATTTAAAAGATTGGCCTACCGAAAAAAAGTTTCTTGATATGCATTTATAGAAGATTATACGATTTGTATTTTTGTGTTGACATTAGTTTATTCTTTTCATTAAGTATTCATATGAAACTTTTTAGCTTACAAACAGGCTTTCCATGTTTTATCTTCCTATTTTCTATATGTTGGCCTACTTCCAAATAAATAAAACTGTCATTCTAGTTTTTTTGGGAGATAACCGCCCACTACCGTGCATTTTCTTTGTTTGCTATAAAGTGAGGGAGCTCTATACCGATAGGTAACTCAACATGCTTCTATGCTCATAAGATGATATGTGCATTACCGTAAATCCTCGAATTAGCCCCCTGGGGGCTTATTTATTTTTGATATTTTTGGATGGGGGCTTATTCGAGGGGGGGCTTATACGAGGGGGGGCTTATAGAATCATTGTTGACATTAAGAAGACATTATTAAAAGACCTCGTTTATTTTAGTAGAAATTTCTTTTTGAGCATTTAATTAATTACTACCAAAAGTATGAATTTGTTGTGATAATTCAATAAAACGCCATAGGCGACCTCAGATGGCAAAAATCATCAAATTGAGGAATACAATTTGAGAATTTACGGTAGCATTGGGGTTTATTCGAGGGGGGCTTATTGACAATTTGTAGTTCTAGGGTGGGGGCTTATTCGAGGGGGGGGGGGCGATTCGAGGATTTACGGTACAGAAGAGGGACACTTTGTGTTGGCACGTGTCCACTACCGAAAATATGATTGGTTATAATGATATTCGACAAGCAAATGACCAATCAAATGCGGTGTTGACTAGACCAATGAAAATCACAGCTATAATGTCTAGTGTTTGTCATGTGCCCAATCAATAATTTTTTCAATCTACAATAGAGCCAACTGACGTTTCCTATAACAAGCACACATTCTGTTTTTCAGAGTCACAACTTCAAATTGTGGACCATTTAGGTAATTTTCTTTCAAATATCATTTGGATTTTGTTTAGACTCTCACTGTGTGAAATGTAAATTCTTCAAACTCGTCCCTTTGGGAGATTTCCTCATAAACTCATGAGAGAGTTTCCTCATAAACTCATGAGAGAGTTTCCTCATTTAACTAATTCCCTGTGTGCACTACTAACTTGCTTATCTGCTTTGTATTTGTTCTGTAATGTTTATATTATTGAACTCCCTTTACATTGTTTATACTTTGGATTAATGTGAACTTGCAACAAATGTATGTATACAGTGGAATTTAGAATAAATTACTGAACTGAACTGAACTTCAGGGATTTTGGAATGAGTATTTTTCTGTCAAATGTAGAATGGGTTGTATTCTGTTGCTGTGTTGGGTTGTAATTTTTTTGGTATTGTTTTTATTTGTTTCGAAATAAAGTATAAATGTGTAAGAAAATTCTGATCTGGCTAGTCATTCATATGATTATTAACGATTTGATATTTTCTTCAACAGAAACTTTTTATGTCTTTCTGACAAAAAGATGTTTGATATCATATCACTGAGAATAAAGGATTGGCCGACTGTTTTGTCTGAAATAATGAATTTCGTGGAAACTCCTGCGTTTTTGGTTCCAGTTCTCATAATCATATGGTGAGTTTGTCTTTAATGTGCATCCATTCGCTTGTCTACTGGACTTACAACTGATGAGACTTAGCAATAAGATCTCCGAACAACGTAAAAGCTGTCTGAAAGATGCACCATAACACAGGACTCTTCCCATACAACTAAGGAGCGTTATTGTATACCCTTTGTGATTTTCGAAAATCAAGGAACCAGTCAAACGTGCCAATACTTCTATCAACGTTCCTTCGATCTGCACCTTGATATAAACTTTTGCTTACCTTGGACCACTGTCCGACGTTTTAAACTCTGAGGAGAACCGGAAGAAAAATACTATAGTATGTAATGTTTCCGATTTCCTAGGTTCTGGTACGCAGAGTACCGCTCTCCTTGCTACCTTAAAACTTTGATTAGGCTGAGGGGGGGGGGGGATTGTTAGGGACATGGAAGTGAAAAAGAAAATGAGTGCTGGTTTTAGAGAGGGGTATTACCCTTGATAGTGTCCAAAATGCGAAATACCTTGAAACACAAGTAGATAACCACCTTAACTGGAAAGGTCATATCAAAGCTCTGTCAACAAAAATTCCAAGAGCAATTGGCTTTCTAACAATGCCAAATGTTTTTTAGCTCAGGACACCCGAAAGACACTTTATACTGGTATTGTTGAGCGCCACTTTAAACACTGCTGCGTAGTTTGGGGAAACTGTGGTGCAACCGAAAAGGGCCGTTTGCAAGAACTTCAAAATCGAGCAGCAAGGATAACTACAAATAGCAGCCTTGATGCTTATGATAGCCCACTGTTAGATACTCTTGGACTTAAAGCAATTCAGGATTTGATCAATAATGAAATTAACACTATGGTTTACAAATCCCTAAATGGACTAGCACTAGCATATATATCAGACTTATTTATAAGAAATTCAGAAAAGCATTTGCATGTTTTACGCAATTCCTATACAGACTCCCAACTACCTAAAAACTTCAATAATTGGCAAAAATGCTTTTCTTTAGAGGTTTACAGGCATGGAATGCCCTTTCCGTCAAAATTAAACATCTCTCTGCAGATTTCCAAAACCAAAAGAAAATAAAGCTTTAATTCTATTTCAGATTTCCAAAACCAAAAGAAAATAAAGCTTTAATTCTATTTCAATATTTATTGTAAATTAGTTTTGTATATTGCTAGATTTTAGCTTTGTTTTCAATGAATATGCTGTAATTTAAATAGAGGGCCTCTTGTAGACCAGCATTTGCTTGAGGGTTACCTTTCTTAATTTATTTGAACATGAAAAATAAAAAAAATTGTTCCGCTACATGTTTGAGAAGGATATTACGCGCTGTGACATATTGAACAGAACGGTTCTGAGTTGCGATTCCGGGTTGGGATTCCGGGTTGGGATTCCGGTTGGGATTCCGGGTTGCGATTCCGGGTTGCGAAAACGGGTTGCGAAAACGGGTTGCAACCGGTTTGCACGCTTAGTGTAATTATCAAGCAACTGCTGGCTCTACCTATTCTAAAGTGAGCACAATATGACAATCCAGTAAAACAGTAATATTCATTAAAAAATATCATATTGGTTTTCGCTCCTTATTTGCTAATAATGCACTGCCCCCTTACAGTTTGCTGCTATATTACTTCCGATCAATGACAACAGCTCACGAACGTATGATTGAAATGCTTAAAGACCAGCTTGTCATGGTAATATACTCTTATTTCTTATTTTTTGCATGTCAACAACTTTTCCTCCACCAGTATGTATGAATGCTGAAAAGTTTTTGCACCACCAGCAGGTTTCACCTCGTCCCAGCACTTCCCCTTTTTTTGTCATTAAGAAATGAAATATTGTGCGCTGGATAGCTAAATATCAAACTGGAAATATCAAACAACGAAAACCATACCCAAGGTCAGGTATTAAATCATATAATCGTGCACTTATCCCTTCGAATACCTAAAACGAATGGAAATATCATTTCACCGCTTTTCGCTCCTTCAGATGCACAGAGGAGGATACAGATCATTTAAAGAGAATTAGGGAGACAGGCCGATACCTGTTCCTACCTCGACTGCCGATCTCCATTTACTTCGCCTTAAACTTTGCATTCTATATTTGTTTCTACCTAGCATCCAAATGTGGTTTTTAGAACAATAAGAAGCTGTGCATGTCGAGCGGTGTCCTAGCCCTGCCTCTCGATGTGACCACACCTCATGATTCCTATGCCTGGAATTGCAGAGAGCGGGCGACTCTCCTCACTCTTTGGGAAAGTTTGGTCATAGCAGGGACTCGTCCCCAGATCCCTGTAATCGTAATCCGGGACCCTAACCACTGAACCATCGTACAGTGTCGTTCTACATATTCAGCTGTTGTTCCATTTCAATAAACAATGTCCTCATTACCTTCAATTTCCTTACATATTTGCATTTCGACTGAATTGTATCTTAAATTTGTTTCCAGGAAGGAAGAGACAAAAGATTTTTAATGGAGAGACTTTTGACACTGACGAAAAAAACAGACGATGCTTCCCAAAACCACACCCTATTACCGTCAATGGGTAACAAATATTAGCCTGCAATGGCGAGCGTTGTAAAATATAATAAATATTTCATTGCTCCTTAAAGGTGTATATAGTAATCTACTATGGGAGGATGACTTGTGAAGATTTGCTTCCCTGAAAACGGAGGGATTTTAACGTAGGTGGCCTCAAGATTTAGTTGCTATAAATGACATCTATGTGATTATAATGCAATGCATTTAGAATGAATGAATGGAAGACGGAAATGGCAAGGCTTGATCCGAGGGTGCAAAGCTTTTTAGATCATTGTCCCCTTTATAGAATCCTTGATTTCGCACCCGGCCCCAACCCCTAGCATGTGGAAAATAGAGTACTGATAATGACAAAGTAGATGTCAATCCATCCTCCTCCGAGGTTGATATCGACCACTGTGAAGTCCTCTGGGCTATGTTATCTTTAGTGGGCCCTCAGTGATATTTTTTCTCCTTTCCGAGTTTGGCGATAAGGAAACCTTAGAGGTTTTTTCGATTCAGACAAAACTACCTATCTTAAGGTTAAATATCTTGAGAAAGATGGTAATGAATCGTATTGTTGTATACAGTAGACATATGGAAGACATAAAAATATGATTTCTGCGTCATTGGCCTCTTATTGCTAAGGTGGGGCCCTGACCCACCCTTCTTTGCTAGTTTTATTCTGTCAGAGAAGTACCTTGTCATCGATACCTACTGAAGTGTATCCAGTTTATACTTGTGTAAAATTTTTGATTCTGTAGAACCTATTTATACTGCTATTGGTAAACGTAGTGCATGGGGCAATTTTTCTTTTCGGCGGAGAAATCTTATTTTCTGTTTCTTTTACCCGTTTCTTTTCATTTTCATTTAGCTTCTTGCTGAAAAGTTATTGTTAATTTTCTGTTCATCAGATGAATCTTTTGCTATGTGTTAGAGTAATGTTTTTGGTATGTGTGTTAGATTTTAGCCATTGAACCTGAGCACAGGGCAACTCACGTAAATCCATTCGTTTCCAGAAATATGTAGTTCTGTCTCTAAGTCCCTTAAACAACATCATGATAATAAACCTGAACAATTCAAGTGTTGGATGTTTATTTCTCAAGTTTGAGTGAAATTTGCTCGTTCAGTTTTACAATTTGCCATCAGAGGATTAATTTTGCTAGCCTATTGTTACAATCAGAATCATTCAATCATGATAAATATATTATGTTGGTAATAGTTGATTTATTATATTAGAAATAATGAAGAAATGATTTGAATATGGCCGTGATTCATCTATGTGAGTGAATTTTTTCAAAAACCTGTGAGTTGCTCTGTTGCTCCAAAATTTATAAAGGCTTTATTTAGTAGACTTATTGTATTTCCTATACACATTTGAATCTTATTTGTCTTCGCTGTATGATAGATAGAAACGTTGCCAAGTGTTGAAATTTGTTGTATAATGTTATTGTGTTAGTTGTTATGGTAGTTTCCAAGTTTGCAAGTTATTTGCAAATTGTAAAAGTTTTCTAGGGTATGTGATGACTTTTAAATGTTTTATATATTGATTTTTGAAGAATATCTGATTATTGATATGATACTGTACTTTACTAACATGTTAACAATTGATTTTTCCTGATTAATAATTTATCAATCGATTTCCATCATGAGCTCTTTTCTTCGTCGTTTGGTTTCAACAGAGTTATCTTTGTGCAATTCATTTTACGTGGTGTATTCAACACTCTCCTTATATTTATCAATTTCAAATGTTCCTTATTGAGCAAAAAATACTAAGAAGCTTGTGATTTCACCAGTGAACCAATAGAAATTACTGGTTACACGATTTAATTTGAATTCCCTTTTCAAATTAAAAAAAAGTTGATTGACGTAAAATATTCTCGTTTTCATATCAGATATTTTGCTCACAAGCTTCTAATAGTCTATCTTGAGTTGAGGCATAATTATTTGAAATAGATTTCTTTTAGAGTTTTTTCAAAAGCTTCATTTATCAAAACTCACTGAAATTTTTTTATTGTACCAGCATGAGCTTCGAATCTTTGATTGGTTGATACGAAAGCAATTTGAAATGGATCAGGAAAGTAATGCAGGTATCTTGGCAAGTATGTAAACTACATTTGCTTGCGATAGAGGTTAGGCCTAGTAAAGAAAATACCATGTTGATCAATCGACACAGGGGTTTTGGAATGAAATCGTTCATATAGATGTATTGGATGAATGTTCTTGAGTATTCTTCCTCCCCACCCAACATTTCCCCTCATCTTAGGGGCAATTTAAGACCAAAATTTGCAGTAAACAGTGTTGAAATGCAATTGTCAACTTTAGGATTACAGAGAAAGTTCGTGACAAAAAACTGCCTCTACTTTGGTGAACAAGATTCAGTTAAAATGTTTGAAATCAATTTATCGTATCAAATTTTATACCTGGCGTTTGGAATGGATAGCACTAAAAACGATTAAAAGTGGCCTTTCTTGGCGTTTGGTTACAGTTTTCCGTTTTATGATTGGTTCGGACTTGAAGGTGTGTCTGTCGCATCAACCAATCAAAGATTTGAAGCTTATGCTGATTGGACCATATTTGGAACACAAAAGTGGAAAGTTACAGCAACAAAATGAAAATGGCTCTCCAATTCTAGCTGAGATGAAATTTCCCCAAATTATAGTTTCTTAATTTAGTTTATTGATGTTTCTCATGCTCTAATTTAATTATAATATCAGTTATACTTTGATACAAACCGTGAACCTGTGAATTTTTTCTGGTGAAAATTTTTTGGTCAAAACGAGGCAACTCTGCTAAGAGGCACGGTTGAAGTAATGGCGGCAGATACGATTGTGAATTTCTCAGTGCTCTTTAAACTTTTTGATGAAGAGATTTTGCGAGAAAAGCAAGTACAGTTGATGAAATTTGCAACAGAAATTGCAAATGGTTACATTTGGCAAAAAGATAAGTTTGGTTTACAACTTGAAATTTCGCCTTCGAAGTCAGGTAATATTTGTTCAATTTCCATCATCAAGTTACCGTAGAAATACATTTGCAAATGAAAATAAGATGATCATAAGAATATAATTGATCATTTTCAGTATTGTAAATATTTTGATATGAAGCGTCAAATTGTGAAAATAGTTTCAATTCTCCGTTTCGGGTTGAGGTCATCGATTTTGATCTTGCTATCTTATCTACAGACCTTTCTCAAAAATGGACTCCAGATTTTAAATCTTCATCTTGAAATTAGTCTAGTTTAGACTGAAAACTTTATGTCTTTTGGACCGTTCGGTCGCGAGTTGCGTCAATTTGAACATTTAGATATTTCTGTAGATTTGACCGGAATTCAGTTCTGTAGTGAACAAATTTCACTACACAGCGAGAAATTCCATTGATGAAGTGTAAGGAAAAGCTACATTCTGAAAGTGGGCTAATTCGCTATCTGACGGGCCAAACAACACGACATTTTCGACATAGACTAATTTTAACATTAAGATCCTAAATTTATGATCCATTTTTGGCAAATTTCAAGAAAGAAATACCTGGAACAAAGAATACCTTGAGATATTTTGATATTTACATAACTCATATTCCGATATTACTTCATTAATATTATATATAGATTTAATATAGCTAAAAGATTTAATATATATTAATTTTAAATAATACCCTTAATGCCCAATATAATCAACTCCTCAGTAAAAATATGGACCTGGCTTATAAAGGATTTTCTTGTATTGTCAAACTTGGAAATAGTAGAGCGGTGTCACCCTCTTGGTGGACTTTTTTATAATAAAACTGTTTAAGAATAATAAAGCTGTTACCAATGTATAAATATAATAAAAACCATTTCCCAGGCCATGCTGGGAATAAAATAGCAGGGGTGCAATGAATCGCACTCCTTGTGGTGCCAAGGCATGCAATGGTGTGCTATTGCACCAAAGTACTTGATAATACAGTCAGCTGTATATGGACTAGACTACATAACTTTATCATAAGAAAACATAAGCAAGGCTAGTTCAATCAATACATTTTATCAAACAAGCTTTATTAACGTCAAACCCAACATATTAAAGAGAAAAACATTAACAATAAGGTAGGTTAATTAATATGTAATCCTGCAGTTTATGAACCCTTCTTGTCTGCTTCTCCTGACAATCTCGTTCTCAAAATTAAAGAATTCTAACTGTGTTTTCACCATAAA